>NC_071980.1:5436429-5553675 GCF_026283585.1 Hylaeus volcanicus | reverse complement strand
ATTAACATTCATTCAACATTCACATTACAACATATTACATACGCAAATGTTTTAAGCTATCCAAAAGGTGGAATAGTTGTTAACCGACCTAATGATTATTGCACCGATACTTTCGTTCCAAGCACGCTCCGTTGGCGTGGTACCCAATCAAATCACCTGGCGTCGCTGCGATCGCGATCGTCAGGCCCCACGGCTATGTTGGGGCCCCGCATTCCACCTGTCAGAAGGTGGGTCCGTTCTCTCGCAAACCGTAAAGGAAGCGAACGAACCCCTAACGGACGGAAAACGAATAGCGTTTCAAAAAACTTCTTTCCCCCTCAAACCGTACCATCGGGCATTTTGCGTAAAACGATCGTTTTCAATATGGCAGTATTCTGTCTACATACCTCTCTAATGTCCATTTTCCGCGAACGATTCGCACCGCATCCCTGCTCGATTCGTTGAGAACGTTCCGGCAGGAGGTATCGTTCACTGATAACGATCGATCTAGATCCTCGAGGGGAAGGTATATGTTTATGTGTTCCCTGACCAGCCAGATCCTTCGCGCTGGATACCACGCGTGGGTCTGGAATGTAAATGGTCTCGACAAACGAGATCGAGGAATCCACGAAAGAGTGTACTCCGATTTTGACGACTACTCGCGCACAATCGTCGATACGACGCGGTGCTTGTATCGCTACTGGCAAACCGAACGATGCTACAGGATCAATCGCGACGGGAAATTTCAAAGGAATCGTTGCCCCAGCAACGTTCGCCACGACAACATAACTGGACACCGGTAGGTAGGGGAACTGATCCGTGGAGGTACCAGGGGGTCCAAGCTCGGATGTAATACCTTGAATCCACGTTCTTAGTTAGAAGGAGACAGGTAGGAGGCGCTAGTAGTCGTTACAAATATACATACTGTGAGCAGGGCCGACGTGACCTTTTGCGGGGCCGGGTTCAAAAATTTTGCGGGGCCTAAATTCACATTCATATTTTACACTTCAATTTAATTGGGTTTTCCGGAAAGTTCGTGCCTATTTTTAAGAAAAATTCAAAGGCATATTTGAATTTTAATGTACAGGGTGTCCCAAAAATGTTGTAACACATTGAAAGAGGTGGTTCGGGAGGTGATTTGAAAAAACTTTGTCCTTAGCGAAAATGTTGTCCGAGGCTTCGTTGAGGAGATATTAACGGAAAACATTGACCAATCAGAGCGCGCGGATACCGTTGGAGCGGCCGCGGTAGCGAATGACCGCGGCCGCCTATCGCGTAGCCTACGCTCCACCGGCATACTCGCACTCTGATTGGTCAGTGTTTTCCGTTAATATCACCTCAATGAAGCCTCGGAGAACATTTTCGCTAAGGAAAAAGTTGTTTCAAATCATCTCCCGAACCACCTCTTTCAATGTGTTACAACATTTTTGGGACACCCCCTGATCGATAGATCAATAAGATCCAAGCACAGATATATCGAATCCATGATTTCAAATAAAAAGTGTGAGGCTTGATGAGGAAGATTTGCAACGAAAGATGGAGATATATACGAGAGATCTAAACACCTACTAAACCCCTGGGAATTGTTAACCAATGACAATAAACTAACTAACTACATACCCAGGATATCAGTGAGTACCATCAAAGTTACCACGAGTATGACGATACCACCGTTGGTAAACGCGCTAGTGTCGCCATCATGCGTAGCGACCTACAAACCGATTGCTATCAAATAGAGTGATGGTAAATGAGTATTGTAATTGACTGAACTTTGGATACCATTGGAGAAACAGTGACGATTTTATGATGTTCGGTGAACTGCAAGAAGAATTTCTGAAGCATGAACTGAAACATAGTAAACAGAATTTGATAAAGTTTGGTTTTTCAAACACGCCAAGTTCATAATTTTTTGATAGTAGGAACAAGATTGCTGAATTAATGTTTCCAATTCCAATTTCGATGTCTCAGTTGAAAATGTTTTCCGGATTTATTGTTCTCAGATATAGAGTACGTTTTAGAACAATTCATTTTTTTACCCAGTCGGTATATCTAGACGCAGGACACGATCGGTAAAAGTTAGAATTAAATATATGTCGCGAACTGGGTTATTTATTTTGGAACTAATAAAAATTTCAATTAATCTGGATTGTTCTCTGCATGAGAATTAAATGTAAAGAACAATATTTCTTTCGATTATTAAGATCAACAACAGATCAACAAGGAGTTTGTACATTGATGTATACTATGGGCCTATGGACCTAAGAACGTATTCTTATATAATAAAAACTGTATATGTTATTTAATAAACGAAAATATATTTAATAGTTTTCCTTCATTCTCATTTGTATTGATGTATTTTATCGTTGAACACTTATGACATTGATGTACCTAACCTCATTAGCAAAGTTATTAGAAGCACGTGTAGCATAGCGTTACAAAGGTACAACATGACAACAATAATAGAGTTAATTAATTTTTACGATCATAGTTCAAAGGAATATGACAGATTTTTGCAAAACTTAATTTGTTCTAACGGAGATGTTCCATTTAGCATAGAAGAGGTAAACGGAAATTTTTCAAATTAACCTTGTATTTTAAAGCTTAAGTTTTCGTGGAGATCTTTTTGTCACTATTAATTATAAAATATTTATAAAATATCTTTTTATCAAATGTAAGATTTTGGTTATAGGTTGATGAAGCACAAAGTATAATTATATCAACTGTTAATAATTATTTAAACCGATCACAAACACGATATAATGGTTTATTAATTTTGGATAAGATTTTGTCCCACTGTTCAAAAGATATACTTCTAAAATATTGTATGTTATGGATGTCAAAAGCTACACAAATATTAGAAAGTATTCATAGTGCACCACAAGAACTAAGTATCTCTTGTAAAGTTCTTGGACAGTTAATTATACAAACTAAAAATATTTCTGATATACAGAAACAAATATCAATGCAAAATGTAAAACAACTTGTTAATGCTATTGGAAATTTAAATCCAGAAAAAAATAGTGGTCCAATCTATTATTTGCTTGCTGTGTTATTGCATCAATATCCTGAAGTCTGCGAACGTTTTCAAGTAATGGAACTCTTTTATTACGATAAAGAAAAAATAATAGATGGGACATATTAAAGTTTCCATTTTTTCAGATTTCCATTAGAAAAATTATTTTATTACAAATTGATTCAACTCAGGAGAATTTGGTTAAAACGAGTGCAAAGTGTTATGCTCTTCTAGCTCAAGCAACAGAGCGTTCGTTTAAACCACCAGTTTCAAAACCCTCTTATACTGGTTGGTTATATCACCAAGCACTTATTTGTAATAATTTACACACTATAATGGATGTGTTGTTTTCTAATTTGATAGAATTAGAAAATGTCAGCATCTGGGATAAGCTAGACTTACCAAATATATCAGAGGAGAATATTATTCAATTCTTTTTCAAACAAAAACAAAGATTTTTGAATTTATGTTCTTATTTAGCCTACATGCTGCAGTAAGTGAGTTTTATTTGAATATACATTAATGAAGTACTATTGTATGTATGATATCTATTTTATAGGGGGTTTGACAAAAAAAACTCAGTATTTCCTCATGAGATTTTGAAAATTTTATGTAGAGGGTTGGCAATACAGCCTTCAAATTTGAAAAATCGTAACTCGATCAGAGAACAGATGCTATATTTGATTTTACCACAATTACATATTGCACTATTCAACGTTTTGGATGCATTAATAGATGGGTAAGAATGCATTCAAACAATGGTTTAATAACATTGACAATAGTATTTATCAGCTTGAAATATTTAGATTTAAAGAACAGTTAATACCATTTGGTTCAACAATATTACAACTGTTTCTCCAAACGTTACAATGGACAGAGATTGTTTCAGACAATCACATAACCATTAGTGGTAATAAGCCATTCAGAAACGTGAGAATATCTGTTTATAAATGTCTTACATCTTGGCTTGTAAATACTAATTCGTTATCAGGGGTAGAAACAGTAGCAAATGAATGTCTTCCTTCTATATTGAAAGATATAGTACCAGAAAAAGATCGTGTTTTATTGACTGTAAGTTTAAAATATATCAAGATTTTATTTTAATAAAATATGATTTCAACTACTGCTAATGAGCAGATATTTCAACATATGTGTTATAGATTCAGAAAACCAACAATTTATCAAAACGAGCGTTAAAACGTCTTCGAGATAGTCAATATGAAAAGGGTACATATTTGAATAATAATGGAATAGCTTCTAGCAAAGAATACTATCTGGACGTGGATGTCTGTAAAGAGGCTCTTATTACTTTGCAAAACATATTTTTTAATAGTGGAACTCTTTTAAAGCAAACGTTCTTTAGAGTAAGTTTTTTATTTACCTGTAATTATTAAATTCAATAATTAATACAATAACAATGATTCTTTTCAGACTGTCCAAAATATTATAATACCTCTTTTATATGACTGTTATTTGAGTTCTAATGAACAGAAATTTTATAAAGACAGTTCCAAATGTCGTTTACTATTATTAAGAGTTTTGAGAGCTTTGCAAATGAATCCACATTCTTTAGTGCCTTTACCTACTCAATATTCTCTAGAAATATTTCAAATGGCTTTAATCGATAGTAATGTATGCATTACTCAAGAGGCTAAAGTAGCATTAGCAGAACTTGAGAAAATTGTGCACCCTCATGCACCATCTATACAATTAACTCAAGTGGAGTAAGTTATAAGAATGTGCATCTATTTATAAATATTAATATTACAAGTATTATTGTAATATATTATACGTTAAATTACGTATTTTTTAGAACGATACAAGAGCAATTTGTTGTTAGCGACCAGCATATGGAACAGACTGAGGTATTAGAAGATGTGCTCTCACTTGATGCTGAAAATATTACAGATGATACGCTGCCGTCGTCAAATAAAAAATTAAAAATAATAAATTCTGATGTTGATGAGACTGTGGAATCTGTTATAAATGTTACTGATGTACCAAATACTGAACCAATCAATCAATCATAATTATAATATTATCCAAAATTGTTTTAACATTATTGTCTATAACCTCTCTACAATATTATTTATAAGATGAACATTGATCATTTATTCTAATACAGTTTATCTAAATAACTTATAGCGTGTTATAACTTGAATTATTTCAATATGTCGAGGTCTTGAAGTAATACTAATAAATAAATTGATTTCACTAAAGTTGCTAAATGAAATGCTCCATTACTAGCTGTAGCTATCATCCAGCGTTTCTTCCTTGTAATAATATTTAGTTCAAAAATATATATTAATTTAATAAAATTTGTTTGATCTGTAAAGTGGGACAAAAAACATATGACAAGAAAAAATAAAAATGATAAATAGTGGATTGTTTCATTCAAATATTTTGGCGGGAAGCAGTGTAGCCAATTAGTTACGTACGACAGACCAACTTCCGGCAACTTCTGCCTCTGTTTGATGTCGGGTTCACTTGGTATGTGGCCTGTAATTTTCTTCCTCTTGAAATCCGCTAATATAAGTAAAATTAAAATACATCTAACGTAAAGAAGTTATGATTAGAGAAGTTTGGTCGATTCTCTAGACGTTCTAATAAATATATTTAATTTATTAAGAGAAAATAGTATTACATTTATATAGTTTCATTTTGAGGTTATATTGTGCAAGTTACAGTCCATAATGTCACGTTTCGTGTTGCTTTCAGTGCTACAAATAATTAATTAATTTAACGTATTGCATTACTTTTGCGTAGGTATTAAACCATGGGTCGTGTAATTCGTGCTCAGCGTAAAGGAGCTGGGTCTGTCTTCAGATCTCACACAAAAAGGAGAAAGGGAGCACCAAAACTTCGTTCTCTTGATTTCTCTGAGAGGCATGGATACATCAAGGGTGTTGTTAAAGTTTGTATACTGTTTAAAATTTAGAAATGTATTGAATCCTTTAATCGTACATTGACGTGAAATACAACTGTGATGAATTCTAGTACTGCTTTAACTGAATACAAATGAAGAGTAAACACTAGAGGCTCTTTCTGATGTGTTTCGTCTGTTTCATAAGATAACACCAGTTCCAGTTAATTTGTTGTAATACTTATTTATTTTTTCTATAGGATATTATTCACGACCCTGGTCGTGGAGCACCCTTAGCAATGGTACATTTCCGTGACCCGTACAAATTTAAAACGCGCAAAGAATTATTTATTGCCCCCGAAGGAATGTACACTGGACAGTTTCTTTACTGTGGAAAAAAAGGTAAATAAGCTTCTGTATGTTAAAGTTGTATGTTAAAAACATTTTTACTAAGAATAAAATGTCTATTGCAGCGAATCTTCAAATTGGAAATGTGATGCCTGTTGGTCAAATGCCTGAAGGTACCATTGTTTGTAATTTGGAAGAAAAAACTGGCGACAGAGGTCGATTGGCCAGAGCATCAGGAAATTATGCCACAGTTATAGCTCACAATCCTGATACAAAGAAAACTAGAGTTAAATTACCATCTGGTGCCAAAAAAGTTATTCCATCGAACAACAGGGCAATGGTAGGAATTGTTGCTGGTGGTGGACGTATCGACAAGCCGATTCTTAAAGCTGGTCGTGCTTATCACAAGTACAAGGCAAAGAGGAATTGCTGGCCTAAGGTACAGTATTTGATAATATATAATATATAATGTACTAGCGAATAATGCCAATGATGTTTTCAGACATTTGAAACCTGAATAATTTGTTGAAAATTTGTTTACTGAGCAAATCCAACTATACCATGCGTTAATACCATCGGTGTATCGTATTTGAAACATTTTTAATATTTGCAGGTTCGTGGTGTTGCTATGAATCCTGTTGAACATCCTCACGGTGGTGGTAACCATCAACACATTGGTAAAGCATCGACAGTTAAACGTGGAACCAGCGCTGGTCGTAAGATTGGTCTTATTGCTGCGCGTCGTACAGGAAGAATCAGAGGAGGAAAAACCGACACCAAGAAGGACGATTAGATTAAATGCTGATTAAATTTTGGAACTTACGCAATAAAAACACTAAAAAAATGACTATTTGCGTATCAGTTATTTGTATCTTATGTCAAACATATTAACTCCTTCGAAAATTCGAATTCAAAAAGTATCGAATAATTATTGTAATTTAAAAAAATATTTAGTATGATATGGTCTACTCAAGAAAGAAGTCTAAGCCTAGCTTCGCAATTTACTCTAAACATTTAAATGTTGTCGATATCTCGAATGCGTATTTAAGGAAAGTAAATTAAAAGGGTAACGCAAACATGTTCAAGGTTACGTTTTTATAGCACGTGTAAGATACAAATCTACAATTTGAAATTTTAATACACGAGAATAATGGGAACGACAAACGCCTAGGAAATTGCCCAGTAGAGTGTGCTCCGTTAGTTTTCGCAATATCCGGCGGAAACAAGCTGTCAGCCATCTTGCTAGCAGTATTTCGGCGCTCGGCCATTTTTGTTGCGTCGACGTCAAGTGTGGCCAGAGGCCTTTCATAGTAGTCCAGTCTTCGAATTTCCTTTGCATCGAAGTAGCGACAGGCAGAAACTGTAATTATAATTAACTTGACTTAATCGACGAGTTTCGTTCGTAGATCAGCAGGGAACGAAAGGAGAGAGGATAAGAGCGAACAATTGAAATTTTTTTGCTTGGTGATTGTCTAGGCGAGAGAAACAGCTAAAGAGCTTCTGCGGCAGAGCCACGAAAAATACGCACCGAGGCGGAGTAATATGAGTAATGCAGCCAACCAGAATGGATCAGGTCTAGAGCAGCAGGTAAAGTCTAGAAACAGTATTAGTGTCATGTATTACTGACAACCGTTGTTTCGATGCACCATCTCTCTTTCCTTCCTTTCTATTCGAGTATCTTATTGTTCGACCTCATCAGTGAATTCGTGTAACGTGCAACGCATTCGTAGGTGTAATTTCATAACCTATCCCTTTCCGAATTGTTTAATCTCGCGATATTTTTTCGTACATAAAAAGCATTATAGACTAGGGTCGTTCGTCGATTTCGTTTGTGACGTACAGCTTTGTAATGGCGGCAACCAATTCTGAGAACAGCATGCCTTGTGCCATGACGCATTCGCACGTTGATTTTTTATCGTGCTCGATATCTCATTCTTAGTCGAATTATACGCGTTATACGCACTTTACACCTTTCTTTTTTACAGTCTATTTAATCGATTCCATAAAATTACACATTTATCGCGTTTCCAAATTTTTATTTAATAAGCATGATTATCTACGTGTAAACAGTTTACAATTGTAATATTTTTAAATCAGTTAACATGATATTTTAACATGATATTTGCACATCCTATCTTTGATGAATCAATTACCAGCCCAGATTGGTTAACATGTTAATGATACTAATTATGAGGAGGAGTGATTTTACAAATTAGATGTCTTACATTTCAGTTAGCTGGTCTGGACTTGTCGGGCTCCCGCCAACCAAGTGGGGGCCGCTACATACCACCACACCTACGAAATAAATCTGGAAGTGAGTGTCAGTATTAAGATTTACTATATTTATTATTATCAGACATGCATATTTATATTTTTATAGCATATTGACTCTTGACTTTAAAGTGGAAAATTAAATTGTAAGAATTTACATTGAATTTAGTTCATGTATACATTTAAAATGAAAGAATTATTGTAATGATTTTCAATTTAATACTAAGTTTTCATGATGTAGAGGTTATTGCTACTGAGAGAATTTGTGAGTCAGTAGTACCTCTTGGTAATACTGTCTGTATTAGCCAGAAATATTGATGATAATGAAATAGTAGAAAAAACTGTATCAGCAATTATTTATAGGTAACGTGCCTTCTGGCGGAGAACATCATTCTTCTTCCAACTCAAGATCATATTCTGAACGAGATAGAGGAGGCGACCGTGTGCGAGACAGGGAAAGGGAGCGAGATCGTGATGGCGATAGAGGAGGTTCAGGGTATAGAGGGCCAGAGCCACAGCAACGAAATTCTCGTGATGGCGATTTTGGAAACTTTGGAAATTTTTGTGCACGCAACAGGCGTAGTGGCAATCAAGAAAATGGAAGAGATTATAGATACTCCAATTCCGAACGCGAACGCGAACGTGATCGCCCGGTTAGCTCCGGTAATGATCGTTGGCAAGAGCCTAGAGGAGGAACAGGAGGTCGTTGGCCAGAGAATAGGAATGATCATAGAATTGGCAGCGGCGGCGGCAACGCCGGTAGATGGAAGGAGGATAGAGACGGAGGAAGAAGAAATTCCGAAATTGACTGGACAATTCCCACTAGCAGGGATGAGCGTCTGGAGTTGGAGCTATTTGGTACTGGGAATACTGGCATTAATTTTAGTAAATATGAGGATATCCCAGTCGAGGCTACTGGAGATAACATACCATCACACATCACATCTGTAAGTTCTATAACATCCCAATTAAAATAGTTTATGTTAATAAAATAATGCATGCTTACACTTGATTTATTTTTTAGTTCAACGAGGTTAAGCTGACAGAGATAATAAAGAACAGCATTGCTTTGGCTGGTTATGATAAGCCTACACCGGTACAAAAATACGCGATACCGATTATCATTGGACGTCGTGACGTTATGGCCTGTGCCCAAACGGGGTCTGGTAAAACAGCGGCCTTTTTAGTGCCAATATTGAATCAGATTTATGAAAGCGGGCCACTTCCACCGCCAGCGCTTGGCCCTTCTTCTGGCAAGCGTAAACAGTATCCACTGGGTTTAGTATTAGCACCTACAAGAGAGCTTGCTACTCAGATATACGACGAAGCAAGAAAATTTGCGTACAGATCGCGTATGCGCCCTGCTGTTGTTTATGGTGGTTCAAACATAGCAGACCAAATGCGAGAATTAGATCGTGGCTGCCATCTTCTTGTAGCAACGCCTGGTCGCCTTGTAGATATGCTGGGACGTGGTAAAATTGGCTTGCATAATTGCCGGTATGTAGTGAATTTTTATTAAATTCGGGCTTTATCTCCGCGGGTCCTCACGGTTAACTGTTTCGACGTTAACGTATGTTTTAGATATTTAGTATTGGATGAAGCTGATCGTATGTTGGATATGGGTTTCGAACCACAAATAAGACGTATAGTCCAAGAGGATAGAATGCCTCCGACCGGTGAAAGACAGACACTCATGTTTTCAGCTACTTTCCCGAAAGAAATACAGATATTGGCTAGGGATTTCCTTAGTAACTATATCTTTTTAGCTGTGGGCCGTGTTGGTTCTACATCTGAAAATATTACTCAGAAAATTGTATGGGTAGAAGAACACGACAAACGTTCTAATTTGCTTGACCTTCTTCAAGCTAGTAATGCCAGAGATCCTTGTAAGTTGCAAAAATTAGTGTATACGTGTAATCCTAACAGGCTGTATTGTATAGATGTAACATAATTTATCGCATTGATACTTTAGCTGCCGAGTCATTGACTTTGGTGTTCGTTGAAACAAAGAAGGGTGCAGACATGTTAGAAGACTATTTGGCTGAAATGGGCTACCCAGTTACTAGTATTCATGGTGATCGTAGTCAGCGTGAACGAGAAGATGCATTACGTCGTTTCCGCGCTGGTGTAACGCCAATACTTGTCGCGACTGCCGTTGCTGCCCGTGGACTCGATATTCCACATGTGAAACACGTGATAAACTTCGACTTACCAGGCGACGTAGAAGAATATGTCCATCGCATCGGTCGTACCGGTCGTATGGGCAACTTAGGTTTGTTTCTTTTTCCTCTTTTATTTCCATTCTATTTTACATGTGTGTGATGATAATTTTATTCCCACAACAGGTCTTGCAACATCATTTTTCAATAGTAAAAATCATAACTTGGTGCGCGATTTGGTGTCTTTGCTTAATGAGGCTAACCAAGAACTTCCATCATGGCTGGACCAAATGTGCGGTGATGTAAGATATTCTGGAGGTGGATCCCGACGAACTGGTGGAGGTGGTGGTAGTACTAAAGGCGGCCGATTTAGCGGATTTGGTGCAAGAGATTATCGCCAACAATCTGGCTCTGGACCTACTCGTAATAATGGTTCCTCCAACAGACCAGGCAGTTACGGAGGTTAGTTGGTAACTAACTAAATCATTCATTATTTTAAATTCAATTAAAACTCTTTAGAATTGATAAGAAAGTAAAAGCTTACGTATTATATGGATCGCTTTTATTTCTATAGGAAATTACGGCAATTACGGAGGTAATGATAGTAATTCATCATTACCTCCGCACAATAATTCTGCTAACAACGGCAGCATAGTTGGCTCCGATTATTGGTGGGAGAAGCCATGGCAGAAGTAAATCACCATCATCTCAATTTCCACTTTTACCATTATTACTACTGTACACGTAAATTCAAATATATGTAAGAAAGACACGTACGACATACATCGGATACAACACGCACGTATCTGCGCGCGTATTACATATACACTACAAAAGACAGACAGTATCACGTATAAACACATCACGTTCGCTGACTGCCTGAGCACTACAATTTTTCGAACGAAAAAAAAACTGTTTATTCAATTCCACAAATACTTTTATTCGTGTGCGACGAAACGTTGGCAAATCCCAAGTGCAATTCCAGCATTAACATCTACGAAAGCGAAACGGAATAACGTGGACGATAATGATCCCGCTTTGAAAGCACTCGGTGAGTGATGATAAAGATTTGTCAGGCATTAAATACAGATGTAATAAGATCCATCCAAAGTTTCGTTGCCGTGCGTGTTGAGGAACACAAGTAGTATAATCACTAACGAATCAAATCGTGAATGTCTAGATAGGACGTTACGATACAACACATAGTAGGTGAAGAAACTTAGTGAAATTGTTTAGAACTCCTGTCGAGACTATGGAGCTCGTTGTGGCTTCATTATTTAAATTTTTGGAGAATGTGATGGGCGTATCTTTGAGAATTGTGGCGTCTAGATTCAAGTAATTATATAGCTTTAAATGCACAAGTGCTTCATTACTATTGCCTGAATGGCCAGTAACTTGTGTAGTTTCAATTAAACTAATGGCGTAATTTTTTTTTTTTTTTTTATTTTGTTAGTTTCCTTTTCTTTAATGTAATTCATATATTTAACTAGGCGCCCCGGATACGCCATATCGCCATCGCCATAGATTTCGTGACGATTCCTGTTTTAAATTTACTATAGTCCAGCGACGAATGGTACTTTGTTGTTTTGCCGTCCCCAGACACAGACGACGTTGCGCCGGCAATATCATGGTTTAAATCGATTAAATCACGATAAAAATTACCAATAGTCGACAGCTTCGATACTATAAAAAAGGACACAGGCTACGTCTTAGGCTACTTTTAGAAATGCTGTTTATACTTATGTCGGGTTCCGTTCACGGTATGTACATTTCAAAGTTAGACACTGTTAACTTTATCGCTTTCCTTTAATTTAATTTGAATGGTTACGTAAATTTCATTTCAAACTTTTTGGTCGCTATGTCGGTATTTATTGGTCACTATGTATATCGGATATATATTTGCTGTACCTGAATTTTTAATGTACTCTAATTAGAATTTCTAAACGTAACGAAGACGTCCTGTAAAAAAAAAAAAAAAAAAAATGGTACGGTGCGTTATAAAAATCTAAAATCGCAGTAGTGGGTGCGAGTGCTCTGGAACGAAAACTAACATTATAAAAACTTAAAAAAAAACACGGGTAAACAAAAAAATATACGGTTGCAGTTACAGAGGGGGGTGGGGTGGGGACTTCGAAAGAAAAGAACAAAAAAGCAAACAAAAATAATACATGCACTGTTAGTTGGCTCAACTTTCCGGAAATGTTAAACGAGAGAAAAAGGATAGAAGAAATGAGGAAAAATATACAAGGAAGCAAGCCCTTTGGGACGAGAAGGCAAAAGGCGCACTCATATTTTATAACTCTATTTATCAGTACGCTATATATAAATATATATATACATACTAAGTAATATTCGTAAATACATAAACATTAAAATAATTGAGAAACGACTGTGATATCGAACGATCTTGTGACATTCAATTTCCATGCGAATTGATAAAATGAACAATTTAAATGAAATACAAATGCTGAATGTATTAATTAATCGGTATTGAATGTCAAGAAAGCATAAAGCTCAGTTGTTTGAGCCGAGAGTGGGAAATATTAAGTCGTTAAAGCAAATACATCAAGAACTTAAGTGGCTGTTGTCCGATCGGGGAGGGCTGAACGCTAGCTCTTACAGTCCTGAAAACACGTTTTTGGGGCATTGTTTCTACTTTAAACAAAAAAAAAAAAAAAAGAAAAGAAAATGTAACGCGCATTAATGATAGACGATAAACGGCGGAACGCGTCATTACTGGTTGATGATGTTGGTAGGGCTTTATAGAATGTCGATATCTTTTGTGCAAACGTCGGATTCTTACCTAATCTATGTGAGAAAAAGTACAAATTCGATTTGCGTGACAACTGACAGGATTTTTAGACATGTCATACTTATACCTGTTATATTAATAGATTTATAGTGCAATCGCGTGCGTGAATCGTATGCCGTGTGACCGTGGACCAAGGTGTGAATGCCTCTTAACAGAGGGATAATTATTTCAACTAGAACTTTCAAATAGTGTTACGAGTAAATATTGTTGGCTTCCGACCGTTGCGCGTGTGGTTTTCAAATTTCAATATGATTCTCTTTTTATCGTCGAGTTCCTTTGTCAACTCGGAGGCCCTGCCAAGAACATTACAAGAATCCACAATGAAGAGTGATGATCGAGATCACTTTCCGTTCATAGAGTACAACATTTACGGCAACGAATTATGCAGTTGGACGTTCAGTCTGCCAAGAGGAAAATAGATCTTGCCGTAATACTACTAGTACCACTATTGCTATTATCCTTATTTACTACTATATTACTATTACTATTCAATTTTTTTTTTTTTAATATATACAACGTCTACGTCAATTTCGTAGATGACAGTGTACGCGCAAGCTTTTGTACAACGGCTTTGCTGTATTGCGTTACATTATTTTATATTGCGATAGAAGAAGAAAAGGTATAGGGTGACTTTTGGACACTAGTATCCCGAATGTGTGTTAAATTTAAATTTTCTCATCTTCATCAGGCAAAATTAATCAATCAATTCGAAAAATCCAATAACTATCGTGAAAATCGAGTGAATTCCGGATTCTATTGCCCAATTGTCTACCAAGGCAACGAATACATATGACGCGTCGATGTAAGTTATTTAGTCCTGTGCAGTTGGAAGTAAATATGTTAATTTACGAGTAACATGGTGGACAGAAATCATGCAAGTAACGACAACTATACGCAAAAATATTTTTATACTTGTTTCTCTCCTAGTTGTAACGATATTTTTATACGTAACAGTGTTGGTCGTCGAGCAGTCACGGGTATCATTGATTCCATGTATTATTTTTTTTTTCTTCGTTTTCCATATTACGAACGAATCACGATTCAGCTATCACATACATTTCATATGAAAGAAAAAGAAATGAAAAAATGTAACGACGATTGATAAATATATTTGTGCGATAGTCAGATGTCCACCGTTTCGTAAACCGGTACACGTACAAATTCAAGTACGGCATTATGATTTAGAACGTATTAGCACCTTTAGAGGAAATAGGAGGATGGTATAATAAACAAGACTATTTATTAACGTGTTAAGTATTTATTTTTTGTTCTGTTCTATCAGAAGGGACAGTCGTATACTTGTACTGTACGAGTACCTTTTTAACGTTATGTTTGGTCCTCTATTGTATATCGGACGAGCAGCCTTAGGAAAAAAAAAAACAAATGAAACATTTACGGATCTACGCAGAGTGGAACGATTAGACAAAGATCAATATTGTAGTGCGAAAGAAACTGGAGCGAGAGGGGCTACGAATAGTAAAACGTGTATTACATATTGTGTAAAAAATGAGAAAAACAAAAAATGATGTTTGACTGTGACTGCAATCATTACTACGAAAAAAGAATGCGCAATTTACGAAAGCACACAATACACACAAGATAGAAACATATTGTAAGCCAATAATCGTGTAAGCGCAACGGGATAAAACAAAAGCAAAAAAAAAAAGAAAATCGGAGCACGTTGAAAGCGTCGCCGAACACGATTTTGTTGTCGTCGCGTGCTGTAGGTAATAGTTTACTTTTTATCTTTGTTCTATACATATGTTACGCATCTTCGACGAACTTCGAGTGAACCGCTACGTTTGTTGCAATTTGCGTTCGTTCGATTTTGCTCTTTTTCGCAAAACGGAAAAGCGAAATTTTGCGTGGCGCTTATTGTGTGCGAGTGTGTCTACATCGAGCAGGTATTCTGTTGAAGTGGAAAACGGTAAAAAAATCGAACTAATACTCAGAAGAAGAAAAAAAAAGATACAAACGAGCGCGAGCGAAGGCAATGCGTAATGGGTGAAAGTAAGAGCACACGCGTAGGTTGAAACAAAATTTTGTAGGCGAAATGAGGTGGGATGGCAAAAGAAAAAAAAAAAAGATTTCTTCTAACTTTAACGAATATTATTTAAATCGGGAACGCGTCGCTTCTCGAGTCGAAAACACAGGCAAGGCGCACCGTTGAAAAAAAAAACAAATATGTAAAGGAAGTATGTAGCAATATTGTTGCGCTTCCGAACAGCGAGTCTCGATGGCTGTGTTAAATTTTTTTCCACAGCCAATGATACTCCTCCGTATCATTAAATTGTAACTTTAAATGATACCGCTATATGTCTATTTCACTGTAATATGGTGAGCAAATGGCAACAGAGAAAAAAAAAAGAAAAGAAAAGTTTGAAGAAAGAGTTAAAGAATCGGAACGGTGAACGTACCATTCTGTCGGTCTCTTATTAGTAATTGCACATTTACACGCTACATTAGGTGAACCGAGAAAAATACGAGAAGTAGGATAAAAAATATCTGCAAACAACTGTACGTCGTACGGCTATTGAATGAATAAATAAAAATAAAGTGTCTGAAATTTAAACGAGGAATGTCAACTTAACCTTATAAAGTGTATGATGCATACATATATGTATATCTATCTCTATATATATATTTAACGTGCATACACTTTTGTCATTCATTAGCAATAAGTGTCGGTTCCATTGCGGAAATGAGCGCATGTGCATCTTGTGCTTAGGTAAAGCCAAACACGTGTGTTCTTGTGAAGAATGATGTAGAGTGTCGGTTGTTAAAAATACCTCATAAGAACGATGGATCACGTATATTATTTAAATGTTCATTCATTTTGTGATTCATACGTTTATTTATAGTATTATGCAAAATGACAGGAGAATTCTATAAAACGAACCATCTAATAAACAAGGGAAAAAGATTATGCGATGATTTATTTTGAATGGTTGAATAACGTACTGCAATAGGTAGATCTTATGCTTTTCAGAAAGCAAGAATCATGTCTGAGAACATATGAATTTTCAACAATTTTATTACACGCGACTCTTTACAATTTTATAGTCGTTTAATAACCTTCGCAAGTGAAGCTTTGACATTATACAAAAGATATCGATACTATGACATTGCCAGCTGGCAAATTAATTTGTTTTATGTTCTCTATAACGGCATACTTTACATAGTATAAAATAAAGTTCCTGGTAGGCGTCTGTCTATTTGTTCGAGCTAATCTGTAGAACTACTTGACGGATTTTGTTGCGATTTTCAGTCTTTTATAGATTTGATACGATACATACAAGATACATACTTTGAAAGTTTGTATCAACACTGAGCTTGGTATTGGTAGTGGTTTAATACTAGTAGCGTCATCGGTGGGAAAATGCCCAAGTTTGTAGTAAAAATAGTTCTAACTGTTGTTGCTAGATTTCGCCACTAACTAAACCGTCGATAATTATTGTTTTATTAAAGAACTATTCATAAAAATGATAAATTTTACATATTAACTAATATATTGTAGCGTTATGAAGCAAAGAATCTTATTAATCATGCATTTATGAAAAATAAAGAAAGATTGATTAAAATGTATTGATGGCGTCATCTCTATAGAGATGGTGGGAACTATTTTCACTACAAACTTGGGTGTTTTGCCACCGATGGTGCCACTGGTGGTATCATATTATCAGATAATAAATGTGCCCAATGGTGGGAGACCAATTCTGTTGAACCAACTTGGACCAATCGTGTAAGACCACGATCGCAATGGCGCCGTGGCTGAATAGTTTTGTGTTATCTGGTGGTTGAGTTGAAGCTTGTGAAGCTAACGAATCCTATTTTCTTATTTACGAAGTCTGTATTGCCGTGGCTCAATTTTTTATTTAGTCATGTATCATTGTGGCTTGTTATTGGTATTATTGGATCTGTCTTTAGATGGTATATAATCCTAACCTTTAGCATCTTTAATACAACTATTTTAGGGTACAATTTCTAATAAGCTCGTGTTTCAGTGGTTGGGAGTGTTACTCAATTAGAGATTGACAGGCATTTGGAATTAGGTAAAGAATTTCTAGCTAAGGGTCAGCTGCAAGATGCTTTATCACATTACCATGCAGCTGTCGGTATGTTTTACAATTAATTGTTTTTACGTGGTTTTATTAATTTATTTCTATAGTAGATTTACAAAGAGTCAGAACTGTTAAATTTCATTGCAGAGGGAGACCCCAATAATTATCTGACATATTATAAGAGAGGCACAGTATACTTAGCACTAGGTAAAGCAAAATTTGCACTCCTGGATCTTGATAAAGTTTTGGTATTAAAGCCAGATTTTACATCTGCAAGACTGCAGAGGGGTAATGTGTTGCTTAAACAGGCTCAATTTGATAAAGCTGAAGCAGATTTTCATGATGTGGTAGGTATAATTTTATATCATATGGAAGTATGAATATTTGTAATTGTATACAAAATTCTATTTTGGAAAGTTATATATTCCAAACATTACATAGTTCTATTATACTACAAATGTTTGGTATTGATTTGTTACAGTTGGCAGTAGAACCACACAATACAGATGCTTTAAATGCTTTATATAAAATAGAACCTGCACAGCAAGCTCTGGCAGTTGCAGAAAATTTAATGGGAAATGGTGACTACATGTCTGCAATGCACACTCTTTCCACAGTCATCGAAGTATGTCCATGGTCTGTTAAACTTAGGGAACTTAGAGCTGAATGCCATGAAGCACTCGAGGATTTCATCAGTGCTATTTCTGATGTCCGGTCTACAACTAAGTTACAGTCTGATAACACTGAGGGATTTTTGAAATTAGCTACACTGCATTATCGTCTTGGACAAGTAGAAGAATCATTGAAGTGAGTAGTAGCAATCATTTTATCTTTTCAAATATATTTTTGCCTCATACTGCTGAATATATAATTAATACTGGGAATCAAAATTTATTTATTTAAAGAATGAACTGTCAGCCATCCATATATTCATTAGTATTGTACTTGTTTAGGGAAATTCGAGAATGTTTGAAACTCGATCCGGAACACTCAAAGTGCTTTTCATTTTATAAAAAAATAAAGAAAATAGCGAAGTTATTAGCAGACGCGGAAACGTCCGAAGATACGAGAGATTACGATGGATGCATAGTTTCTGCTCAGGCTGTATTTAAGCTCGAACCAAGTATAGCAAATGTACGTTTTCTCGCTCATCAACTTCTCTGTAAGTGCTATACTGGCAATTCGGATTCGACTAAGGCAATTCAGAATTGCCAAGAAGCTTTGAAAATGCGAAAAGAACCTGGAGTGTATTGCGACAGCGCGGAGGCGTATCTCGCCGCCGAGATGTTTGACGATGGTAGGTAACATTTGTGTAGCGCAAAAATTTTTCATTGGTGTTACAATTTAGTTCCTTAACCATTCTTTGTCCAAACAGCAATAAGGGATTTCAAAGAAGCTTTAGAAATTAACCCGAGTCTACAAAGGGCGAAGCAGGGTCTTCATAAAGCTCAACAACGCCAAAAGCTCTCGGAATCGCGGGATTATTACAAAATTTTGGGTGTGTCGAGGACAGCATCGAAACGGGATATTATTAAAGCATATAGAAAAGCTGCACAAAAGTGGCACCCTGACAACTTTCAGGAAGGGGAGGAAAAGAAACGAGCGGAGAAAAGGTTTATTGATATCGCAGCGGCCAAAGAAGTATTGACCGACGATGAGAAAAGAGCGAAATTCGACCAAGGAGAAGATCCGTTAGATCCAGAATCAGGGAAACATCAACAAGGTTTCAATCCCTTCCAAGAATTCCATCACTTCCATGGTTCTCCCTTCCAATTTAAGTTCCACTTCAATTAGTCACCTTTTTGATCTCACGGTACTAGCCCAAGTAAAATTTCTAAATTATCATATTGTCACTTTATACGCGACATAACCATTTCAATCTTAGCTGAAGTTTAATTTCGCTAATCTACCTCGACGGTAGTCATACGTCTTGCATATGCATTGAACCGGAAGACTGTACGCGGAAAATGTCAATCACTCGGTAAGTTGGATAGCTGACCAATAATTAGTCACACACGGTGATGATATTCGCGGCATTTTCAAATAACAAATAGGTAAACAAATAACTATACGAGTATGGTTCATCTTTATGTTAAGCGTTTCGATCTTCGGTTTGTTTCTGAATCATTGGTTCGTTGATATAATTATTGAAAGTTAACCTATAAATAATATCTACGAATAATTTCATACTATCGCCATAGTAAATTATAATAATTTCGAGGCAATTGATTTACTGAACAATATATTTTATTCCTCGTATATGTATAACTACGCTGATCAGTTGTCAGTTAGATGAAGATTTTTTACTAATCAATTTCGTACCCTCTATAAATGAGCCGTGTATTATGACTGTGGCGAACCCATGTATACCCTCTGCTTCATGATATAAAAAGTTTGATAAATGCCAATTGCCTCGTATGCTTTTAGCGACTGGTAGTAAAATATTTCTTCTATTATTACAACTGGACATAAATCATTTTCATAATGAATGCTATGTTGGTTCTGTGTAAGAACTGGACATGGATTGAAGTGATATAATAAAGAAATCCTTCCTCTTTGATTTAAAAAAAAAAAAAAAACTTGAACTCACATCACATATAATGGACGGCTCATCTGAAATAAAAGTGATTAGAATCGCAATTAATTAATGCCATAGAATATACGGCGGCGACACTGCCATCCGAGTGTTACGGCAGGCTGTGGATCGTTGAGTTTAGCTTGATACTGTACGATGATTGCATCGAATGTACACTAGAAAAGTCATTTTCGGTAATACAGTAATCGAGTGCACTTGTTTAAAGTGTGAATAGCGTAGTATAGAATGCAGTGGCAGTTATGTGACATTAATACAAAGTTACGTAGGACAGTGCTGTGTGCGTGTTGTACTTGCATGAGTGCGAGAAGAACTTTATGTAAATACTGTATCTCTGATATCTGTTTAAATATATTTGAATAATTTATACAAACACACTCGTATCATTTGCATAAAAAATGTGCGAGAATTTTTATAATAAAGTACGCGAAGGGTGTACATAGCGCTCTTCAACATTCGTTATATTTTATAAATTTTCTTAACGTACATCGATCTAGGGACATCAAGACTTTCTTCCAAATAGTAATTCTGTTCCTGTACCTGTTAATTTCTTTGTTAATTATTCGTGTACTCGTTTGCAGATGAGTATACTGAAAAGCGTTACCGTGTTATAAAATATCGACAATTTATTTGTGCTAAAACCAAGAAATATAAAGTTATTTCATGCATAATATAAGATTCTAAGATTCCATATTCATCTCTAGAATTAATTTAGCTTCATATTTTTATTGCACAACAGTCTATGATTTTCAAAGAAATAAATTATTATATTTTCTTTTATTTTCTTTTATGTTCTCTGATACTTGTTCACCCCATTGATTCAAGTATTGCTGGATAAAATGTTAATATAGAAATGTAAAGTTTAATTTCTTCTCAGGAAAATGCTAGGAAGAAAAAGATATTGAAATCCCTAATATAAAACAAGTTGAATAAAACGCTTAATAAAGCAGTGTAGTTAAAATAAAAATATTTAATCGAGGAGTTTAGTAAAGTTAATCGAAATCAAGTTGAAGTCGGTGCAGCTAGAAATATTGTATATACAGTAATAGTTTTGTATAGATTTATTGATCTTACTTGCTATTACGATTATATTTATGTACATTTTGAACACATTTATGTAAGCATTGTATTCACGAAAGACGGCAAAAGAATGTAAATTGCGCTATTGCGATTAGAAAAAAAAAAAGAAAAATTACATACAATTGTTTCCGTGCAAGTAAGTTCGTTATAATTGCATTCAACGTACATACATGCTTTTTAACTGTGCGGTAACACGACGTTCTATTAGGAAAGAAAATATGCTCGATAGAAATATAATCACAGTTATTAGGAACAACCCCTACTAACTTAAACTTCTGTATCCTATTTAGTCTAAATTGTACTTTATCGTAAGGATATCATAGAATAAGTTTTATACGTCCACTTTGCGATATCTTATCTATGATATACACATATACGCTTTGATAATAGGTTTTCAGTTTTAACACTTACACGATAATTTTTGTACCTGAATAAACTATACGTATATCTCATTGCCACGAGGAATAAAATATACAAAATACAACCATATTAAGCGTTCAACGAGTGCCGAACTTCCTTTGTCGTTCTATTAATACTTTGACTGCCGCGGGAAATATTGTTCGGAAAATAATTTTCTTTCTTTGTTCGCACAAAAACTATCTTTTTTTCTGATACATAAATATTTTATTGAATTATGTGTTGACCACTTGGATCCGATACCTTTGGTCACCTTTGTGTTGATAGCATAACTCTACGTTCATAAATCAACGTTCATAAACGTTTAAAGTAAATGTTTTTCTTTGGAACAAATAACGATTGCATCGAATCACCTAAAATTGCCAAATAACATGCAGCAGCCAAAAGGTTAATTGTCTCGTTTCGTTATTTTACCTTTTTATTGTCTCGTGAAACTTGCATACATTTTTGTACTATCGAGACCTTCGCGTTAGAACTTTTTTTTCGTATTCTCCGGAACGTTTGTATATACAATACAATGTAACAAATGAAATTCCATCGACAAGATACGCGCAGCGGTACTTCTGAGTATATTGATTTCGCTAAATGATTATGCGTTGCGTAAAATACATTTCAACGATCTAACAAATTTATGGTCACTTGCTCTCCATCTTTCGTCATCGATTTAAGCAGTCTGACATTCTCTTTTATTTACATCGAACGAAAATGCGTTTTAAATATTCTAAATTCGTAAACTGTTTAACATATTTCTACGGGTTATTCGATTGCGGCATATTTTTTGATTCGTTGCTCTATAAGCTTCTTGGCAAGTTTGGAAAAAAAAAAAACATGGCAAATACATCTAGTCGCGAGTCTAAGAATAGATTCTGTACATTAGACGAAATAACTTGTGTACTCGTGCGGCATGACGCCTCTTCGCGGATAGAACGTGTGAGTCGTCGAGTATTCCAACAGGTTTGTGATCGAGCTCATGTAAATATCGGCGAACCTAAACAGTCTCCTCGAAAAGTACGTGGGATTATGATACGTTCGAAACACGGAGCCGAATTGTTTATTGAATACACGTTTTATCTCGTTACGTAATTGGTCTCTTTCGCTGATCCATTCGTCGAGTACCTCTTGTACGTCCGGCCCTTCGAAGTCTTGGTGCTCCTCGATCAGTCCAGTCAACATTTGCAACCAGTTCGCGTTTTCCTTGAACTTCGGATCGTTCAGTGTGTTTATTTCGTGCTACAATGCCAACAAGTGAAGTTAATATACGCAGCAAATTTAAGAAGTAGATTTGACATGTATTGATCTCCACCAAGACTACTAAATCCTTTTATTCAAAGTGCAATGTATCAGACGCTGTATATTTACCGTCAATTCTTTAATTATGGCCCCAGTTCGCCAACCATGTTCCAATGTCACGTCAGCCAAATCGCTGTAGGGATGATCGCCGAAATATAATACTTGATGACCTTGCCAACCGGTCATATCTTGCAACTGTTTCACCGTGCCCTGTGTTTGGAATTATTATCATTAATAATGCATAGCTTTCGAAGAGAACCGTATAAGATTCAGCAAAAATGAAAACAATTATTTTCTTTTGTTTCAGGATGAAAACGACCGCACTTACTTCGAGATATATAACGCCCTTTTCAAGCTTGGTCACACGATCCCACAACTGGGTTCTATTTACTTCGTCATAAATTCGCAATGGACGCGACTCTTCGGTAAAGAACTTCGGTTTCCTCGCTTGGACTATCACTACGTCGAAGTAATCTTTCCAATTATCGCCAACTAAAAATTTCATTCCGGTGTCGCTGTAAAGTAACATTTAAGTATTCGAATAACGTTATTCGAATATTTGAGTAGTCGATTAGGCGCTACCAAGTTCCGATACTTACACAAAGTGGAAAGGACTGTTGGTTACCAGAAACATTTTTTTGTTCGCATTCTTAAGCCGATCAAAGAATTTTTTTAAATCTTTGTTTTGCTCCAAATAGTCCGACACGTTCTGCACTACCATTCCATGCATAATGGGATGACAACTTTGCACCGAGTTCTGAATGAAAAAGCAGAAATGTTTGTTCTTTTAGGGAATGTCATTATTAGTACTATTCGGGTGTTTTAATATCTTTATTTCAAAATTTGAATACTCGAGTATCATTGAAATTATTTTTGAGAAAAGTTATTCGGAAAATTGTTTTCTTTTTTTTTTTTTATTTCGCAAGCTTTTACGGTTACCTTAACGTCCCTGAAGAGTATTTCGGGGTGATAGTCGATGTGATTTCGAAGAAAGTATTCGGTGACGTTGCATAGTAGGCTCATTTCCGGTACCGAGAATAAATCGGCCAGTTGAACCATTTTCGTTCGATGGAGCGCCTCCTGAATTGAAATTTCATTTTATGCACGCGTTCTCAGGCGAACGTATACATTTAACGGTGGTACTCACTTTCTATATTTTACGTTGGAAAAATCCATCATGAAAAACATACGTGTCGACGCATGCAAACAAACAGAAGATGTTTAATTCGTTGCATGTTTTTCCAGTTTCTGTTTGGGAATGCAAAACTTAGGATACGTGTGTGAACTAGGGCTAGAACTACTCGATTAATTTAACATTCGAACATTCGAGTACACGTTCAAATACTATTCAAATAGAATTCCAGTAGTCAACTACTTGAAATTTACTTTAGTATTCATATTCTTTAGGTTGTCCCGAAAGTTTCTTTCGCGAGTTGCACTCAATTATTTGATGTGGTCGTGTTTATATAAATAGACAATCCGATTTCATAGATATTCGTGTTGTAACAGTAATGGAGCAAAATGAATCGTGCACAATTCAGTAATGTAACATCAAATATTGTGCATGTATTACTTATTAATAAAGCGAAAGAAACTTTTGGGACAACCTAATATTTGTTATCTACTATTCGAATAGAGAAAAATTCGACAAATAGTCCCAGCCTTCGCGTGTATGTACAATGTACATGCAAAATGTTAACCGTGAAAAAGGTCGAAACAGTCATGCACACGATTAAATCGCAAACGTTACGATACAATTTTTGTATTATTCTTTTGAAATGTTTTGTCGCATATCGTACCCTCGTTACTCCGAATTAAAACCCGTGTAAAAAGGGAACGTGTTAAACCAGAATTACCCATTCTTATTCAACAAAACTCCACTCAAGGTAGAAAATTAATTTCCCACTATTATATAACAGTATTCCACTCAAAGTACACAAATTAATTTCCCAAGGCAACTAATAGGATTCCCCCTCGAGCGAGCGCGCTTACGTGAGAGTGTTTATGAGGCGCCTCCACGTAGGCGATCGGTATTATCCTGTTTTTATAGAGCCTGAGGACCTCGTCGTCGGGTAACGGATGCAAACCGCGGTAAACGGCGCCAAATTGAATTTGCAAGAAGCTGTCGAGTTTCAGGAGCAGACCCTTTTCGATGTCGTAATGGAGGCCACGAACGGCGAAATCCTCCTTGTACTTGAGGCTGGCGATTCCCTCGGGGTACTGTACAGCCGATTAAACGGGTTTCGCGTCAAGTTTCAATTGAAATTCTCGTTCCAGGGCGTAATTGTCGCTTGATTTTCGTGAAAACGCCGCCCGACGAGAGCCGAACTCGCGAGCAGAAACGAGTTAGGGAAGTTTCGTTCGCTCGTTCGAATTATACAGTCTCGTCGGGACGACGTCGGCACGAAACTTTCCGTTCCGTCGTTTCGTCGACGATATAAACGCGTCTCGCGATGAACGCCGCCCCTTGCTCTCCACCCATCTTCGAACAATGATTTACGGGGGCAGAAGTTTGGCAACTCGAAAAAATTCAGAAAAGGACCTTTTCAGAGCTCGCAGAAACGTGGGGTGGCCGATGAGAATTTTTATTTAACAAAGAATTCTTAGGGGAAAGTATCGTTTTTCTCGTTTATTTTTTGTCTTGAGAAAATAGACACAAACGTATTTGTTTTTAACGAAAACGTAAACTTGTATAATACTAAGTGTACCACGAGATCGATGTCTTGCACGTACCTTGTACTTTTGGATGAGCATGTCTCGGCCAAGATTGTAGAGCAAGTGGTCCATGGACTGCTTGTAACAGGCCAAAGTGTAATCGTAGTCGAATCCATAGACTTGGACTTCCTTCAAGTCGAGTTCGTTGCAGGCGAAAACTCCTTTCGCATTCACGTCTTGAGGGAGCTTCTTAGCTGAAGTAGGATTAGTTTAGGTTTAAATATGCCAGTTCTGTTATCATGTACGAAGTATAGAGTACGGAGGACAAGTTTTTGAGGCTATATACTAATTAATTATATTTTAGCATTCAGTATTCGAATATTCTTATTGAATCTTCAGGAACTGTAGCTATGTTTGATCGTAGGTACAGCACGGATCTAGCGATTCCGAGGTACCCGAGCTATTGGGAGGAAGGGCAGTAGGCCCTAATAAAATGGAATCCCTAATGGGGACGAAAAGAAAAATTGTTCAGTGTTCGAATGTTTGAGTACTCGAGCATTAATAAACGGAAAATAGTTTCCTTTGAAGTCATTCTTAAAATAAATCCTCGAAGAAGACTCAATTTTCGTAACACCGCGTAGTTCCACGGCTCCACGATTTATTTATCTCGCACGCCACAAAATATTTGACATCAAACGGTACAAGCTACTGCGTAGTTTGGATGCGAATAATCAACAGCGCATGCATCAAAAGGCTTGACGTTACGATTATTTGCACGGTAGTTAATGTTTTCTACTTTTCTTATCGCATTATGCATCGGCCGCGGTATAATTTAAAAACGGCCCGGCGCTACTCTCAGTTTAATGTTTCGCGTAGCCTCAGATATCGCGTATCAAGATGAACGCGAGCGCAGAATACGATCCACGTGCACGTGACTCCGCACGCGGCCTTGTATCAGGACTATACGTGCGCCAGGATAACGCGTGGCATTATTCCTCTTATTTCGATTCACGATAAGTCTGTGCCCTCCTTTTGTTCCAACAGATCCGCGATAAGAGCTGCACTTCACTGTTTTGGAATTTTTCCCAGTTTCTTTTTGAAAATAAAAAAAGAGAAAGGCATTTTTCCAAAAATTCAACGAGGTCAACGTCACGCATGGAGAAGTTACTAAACCAAATATCACGATGTTCAGATAAATCAGAAATTTATGCCTCGTTGTCGGATTCATTCTTCTCGCTCCCGAACGGTACATACAGAAATCCGGTGGCCTTGTCACGATTTATTGTTCGTTTATTCTAAATTAAATCGTCTTAAGTTTGATTGTTCATCCGTCGATATAATTAATATTGCCGATATTCTGTCCATCCCGAAATGGTCGTTTTGGAGTGGAATGGTCCATCATATTGTGTTACGCCCAGAGATTTTGGACGCTCGCCAAAATAAAGCGAATGGTGATAAAATTCCGTACGCTCGGGCGACAAACGTGCGGATACTTTCGGGTGAACGCATTCGCGACTACTTGCCAGCAATCTCGCCTTTAAGATGAAGCGTAAATCGAACGCTTCCTGGAAGGGAGCGTATTCATTGGCATATCAATTACAATTTCCGCACCGGCACGCGATTTACGTGCTATGTATCAAGGTCTCGCGCTAGTTGCATCGATCCGAAATAAGCCTGGCAGAACTTGTCGAAACTTTTTATCTTCGAATATTTCACTTTCGGAATGCTACTCGACCAATTGACTGTTAGAATACTATTCGAACATTTAAGTATCAGAACATTGTACGGGGACTTGATTAATTACAATAATACAGGGTTAATCGATTATAGTAATACTATTTAAATAGTTTATTAGTAGAACACTGTATGAAAACTTGATTATTAGAATAATACAGGGTTACATGATTATCGTAATACTATTTAAATACTCCATTAGTAGAACACTATTCGAATACTTGACTAGCAGAATATACAGCATACCATTATTGGAGATAGTTATTAAATAAACATTGCTAAACAATATAAAGTTACAAAACATGTATCTAAAAAGTAAAATCACGCGATAAATTTGAATATTCATCTCTCCGTACTTTATTCGAACAGCCGCATCTTCGATTCGAAATATCGAAGTCGAGGCTGTGTGCGCGCATGCGCGAGGCGCTGCGCGCGTGGAAACAAGACGGAACGCCAATCGTTCAGTGTGTGCGAGAGAGGAACGACGACAAAATGGCCGCAGCCAGTGCTCGTACTTACACTTGTACTTCTCGAGGACCTTCTTGTAATTCTCGAGCATGACCTCCCGTGATATCTTGATATGATGGAGGGAACGTTCACTCGCGAAACGCGATGAACGTTTTCCCGAAACACGGAACAGCAACGACGGCAATACATTTTCGACGATTAGCGGCGATGCTGCAGCGACAGCGAGGGTCCTCGTGTGCAGCATCACGGACGATTGGCGGGTTACGCACCCAAGAACACGGTGCTCGTCGATTGGCGCTTCGCCCGGCGGGAAATTCAAATCGGTACGCCACCGTCTTCGACGCTTAATCGTTTAATTGCTTCCCCAGTCTGTGTGAGCGATTTTCAGTTTATAAATTGCTGATATTAAGTATTTACGACTTATTAATATTGGTATACAGAGTTTTCCAAAGAGGATTCGAGTCGTATTATAAAATAAATCATGATGCCTATTTCGGAAAACTCTTTTGAAAAAATCAGTTTTGATAAGGGGAATTTATCGATGACTCTACGTATCAAGTAAAAATATACGCTAGACATTCGAATTTTGATTGAAAGGTTACTTAAAGCGAACCACTTTGAACGCTCTTTGGAATTCTGATACACCTGACGAAGAAATAGAAAGTATTTTTAATGATTAGACCGCGGATTATCAGATTCTTTTACTTGAAAAGTTACGATTCAAGAAACTGTTCTCGAGTGGTCCAACTATTCAACCTTCTACACGAATCACGTCTCACATGGAACTAGTAACAATTTATCGAATAGATACTCGAGCAGAAATTTCTCGAACGGGTTTAACGAACCCAAGTTTCTTTATCTCGCGCCTAATAATCAATTCGGCTACTCGGGAGTTTATCTTCGGTGTTATTCCACGATTGTAATCGAGCGCGTCGACTTGCACGCACTCTAACAATAAGATAGAGATCCGTTCTTCGTTTATCTCCCTCTTTCCCTCGCAAGATGCATCCCCTGGTTCGTCGGGCACTCGCTATTTATACTCCCGGCGCGTTCTGCTCCTAATTGTCCAAGTTGGAGCGTCGGCGTGAATTCACCTCGACTTCGTCCGAAACGACGAGTGCACGCGCGATCGAGTGTGCCGCGTTCCCCGTTTTACTATTCACTGTTTGTCTTCGCATCGCCTCGTCGCGAGGGACTGAAGGGATCGCGTACGATCGCGGTTCAATCATGCCGCACGGTCATGCGGCGTCGTTGTCGAATAATAGATAGCGAACTGTCGTAAGTGGGGAAAGCAGTGATACCTGCTAGACGAGAATAGACGTACAGCGTCCGAAAAAAGTAGCCACACCTGCGCCTTCTCGGACGCTCCGCGTCTAAATGCCTGATCGCACGCTATGCAGAATATCGTATCGATTATCGGAAATCGATTTTTCAAACCAAAATACAGTCACGGGCGTCCCTGTAAACGAGACGTTGGTTTCTTAGGTTCTGTTATGAAATTCTCGAGGTATACAATTTTTTTCTGTTGCCTTTCGTATAGAAAGTATGTAAATGATCGTAATAAAGGCCTGCTTCCAGTTTGCCTGTTTCTAGCTATTCGTTTTAAAGGAAGGTACTTAGCACACGTCAACGTTGGCGAGTTTGTTTATATCTTCGAGTCTAGATATTTACAGGAAAGACGATCGACATCTCGAAGAATAGCTTAAAGAGTATCGGATGAGTATTTGAATTTGATTTTGATTAGACAAGTATTCGAGGGGTATTTGAATAGTCAATATACATGAGAATATATAAATGTAGTTGCATACTTTATTAGATCGTATCGTAATGAAAGTAAGTATGATTATTATTGTGTCAGTATACACGATACTCGATAGAATTAGAATCATTTCGCTGAAACAGGTAGGAACTTAACGGGACACTCTGTAGATAATTTCTCCGTGATTACCTTGTGCCCTGTGAAGTTTAAAATTGTTATTATTCATCCTCCGGAAATATTTACCGACCCCTGGTCTGGATTATCGCACGGGTTATGAAACATACCTTAGGTTATCATACGACTGATGTAAACTCATTCGAAACCGACGTCACGGTTGTCTAACAGCGATAATTTCTCATTTTACATGAGTAATTAAAATCTATTATCGGTCCACTCACCCGGAGACACAACACGAGGAAAAGAGATTAAAAGGCAAATTACTTTCCGTTACGCTCGCAATCGAGAAAGAAAGTGTAATCGAAGTCGAAGCGACAAGTATGGAAAGTAATATTGTAAAATTGTGCCGTATATAATGTTACGATACACGGTTTCCTAAATAGCGATGTCGCAAGATTAGAAAAGAGGTTGTCGTCGCACACGTGATCCGTATCTTCGCGTTGTTGTTGGTTAACAATTGCAATTTATGTCTCGCGGGTAATCTGAATCGGTGATCTCGATGAAAATGGGTTAATTAGTGCTCGAATCCGAGGAGGCAACCTCGAATTGTTCCGAGTCGCATGCGTTTCACTCGCGAGGGACAATGCCAGCGACGCGTTACAGGTACGAAGCCTGTGTATTCAAGTATTCCGAAGAGTATTCAAGTACTGGAATAGTATTTGGATACTCCAGTGTTCCGATAGCACTTGAATACCAAAGTACAAGTAGAACTTCATCTATAGTAATAAACTTAATAAAATAAACTTAGTTCTCGTTCAGATAAGTGGACTCAATCATACTTCTAGCTCAATCTTCGGATTATAGCGATATTTCAATCTATACCAACTGGTAAATGACTTGTAGGGACCGTAACTTGATAAAGCTTGGTAAAGAAATTGTTGTTGTTTAATAAACTTGAGATATCAAGACAAAATGTATAATTAAATATTAATCATTTTCATTTAACATATCGAGCGCCGCGTCACCCACGTATGGGTGACAAGAATTTTCACCAAGCAAATAAATAAATAAACTGTGAAGGTGAGACGTTAAAGAAACTGAATCTAGGTAGGACTGATAAAATTAGGGATGGTTCTAAAAATAAGTACTACTGCAGATGTTACATTCTATAATATCTAATGGTATAAAAATAAAATTTTACCCACGTAGCCATTTTCATAATTATTAATCTGGCAGGCAACGTGTTAAAGATTTTAGAAATTTAAAAAACGGAGAGCTTCGATTTGCTCGGTAATTAATTCGTTATCACTAAATCGACCATGGTAAAATTCCAATGAATAATCTTCAGATAAATGAGCTTTTACTATCTCCGCCTAAATCGACGATATTCTTCGATGTTTCGACGCGCACACTTCACGGTTGATTGTAATCGCAGGAAACGCGAGTTTACATGCGCACGCACACAGGTGCGCGCCCGTTTAGATATTCAATTTGCTAGTATTCGAGCCTCTGGTAAAAATAGTTGCGGTCGCGAGACAGCCACGTCGATGTTATGATTAATGATCTACCGCGTCCTTCTGACGGTCGCTCTCACGTTTCAGCTTCCGTGTGTTATGCTTGGTACCGATCTGCGCAGTAGCTGCTACGCATCTTTCTTACTTTCACGTTCTTAATAGAAGGTACCGATACGATCGAGGCCTGCTTCCAATTTGTCTGTTTCCAGCTATTCGTTTTAAAGGAAGGTATTTAGCACTCGTCAACTTTGGTGAGTTTATTTATATTTTCGAGTCTAGATATTTACAGGAAAGACGATCGACATCTCGAAGAATAGCTTAAAGAGTATCGGAGGAGTATTTGAATTCGAATAGAATTTGATTAGACAAGTATTCGAGGGGTATTCGAATAGTCAACATACATGTGAATATATAAATTTGGTTGCATAGTTTATTAGATTCGCTAATAAAAAGTTCTATTTATCTCAGTGCCTCGAAGTTAATGTAATCAATGTTTCGTTGCTCGAAAGAAACGGGTCACCTTGATACCAATTAAGAATTGAACAATTGCATTTTTATGCGATACACCGAATAAGATTAATATAATTAACGAATGGTACAGAAAACTTTTTCTCCGTAAATTAGAGTTAGAAAGTGCATCTCGCCGACCATTAACAAACAACGATCCTTTCTAGTCTTATCAGATATTCAAGAGATGACTTCACCGATAAAGCTGTTAGTCGAACCGTTCAACGGCGAGCTGTTCATTCACTTTCTTAAATAACCGAGACAATTCAAGGCGATGCAGATTCCTTCGTGAATCGCAAACGATCGTTTACTGCAGTCGAAACGAATTTTGTCGAATCAGTCGTGTGTTCTTCCTTTATTAATGCTGACATCTCTAAATCCTTCATTTAAATTTTGAGTTGCCTCGATAGCATTATACGCAGGCTTGAACTCGTGCGGAATAATCACTCGAATTTCTTCAATTATTTCGTAAACAAACGAACAACTTCTCATAAAGAGCAGGCATCTCACTCTTTAAATCGATATTGAAAGTGTCATCATCCAGCTCAACGAAGTAACGAAACGAAGATAACTTCCAGAGGTAGAAAATTCGGATATTTCGTACGCGGCAGCCCGATATATCTGGAATTCTAATTTCCACTTAACGGTAAAGCAGTCGTTGATTTTTATTCGTAGATCGAATTTGTTATCTAGATGAGAATGTTGCTGGTGCGATTTAACGCGGAACGGCTCATACGTAACCATAGCATTGCCATCAGCGGCACGTGACCTCGTTGCCTTAATCTAGCCCAGTCGTCGGTCGTCGTACTCTTCTTAATGTTTTCGATCGAGTGTGCGCGATGTAGCGTTTTTAGTCAATTAAAGAAAAAACCAACAAATAATGGAAAAGAAAGAAACGAACTATTGGGAATCGTTGCAACGTTTCACGGTGATTCGTTTCACGTTCGCACATTCCGTCGCGCAAAACGGTGAAAAAAGAAAGAGGAATACGCACCGACTTTCCATTCTTTATGGAATGCAATGCAATCTCGTGATACGAACTTTCTATGCTCCTCTGCACCTCTCACCTGGCTCCACCCTTTCCGGTCGATTATCATTCTCCATCGGTTCTTACGTTTTTCACGGTCCATTGTGGAGTGTCGAACGTTCGGCCGATTCTTGGATTCGATTCAGCGCAACGAGGGAAACCGCGCTTGTCTAGTTTCGTCGTCATTCGTTCCATTCGTCTCGATTGTTTTTAATCGAGCGAATTGTCCCGGTATTACGTAGGTATCGTGACAAACACGTTACTCGAATCATTGCAATCGTTGCTCATCATCGAGCAATTATCAAAAGTCAATTGCCGCTCCGTACGTAGGTACTGCTTCAATAAGGGTGTACTCTTTTTCTTCAGGATACAAAAGTATTTAAGCTTAAAGTGCCGCAATTTTCTTTTAATCCCTTTTTCCCCCTAATCGTACTTGAATTAATATTATCGAGTGAATCGTTCACGAATCGACTCTCGCGAACCACGGATGATTTAAACGGAAACTCGAAGCTGGTCCTAATGCTTTGCAAATTTGTTCGAATTAAAGCGATGATGGAGCCGCTACGTCGCGTTCGACGAGCACTTAATAAAACGCGGGTAGTTTGCATCTAAATATAGCCCCGTGTAATTTATTTTCCTTCTTAATGGCCCTAGAAAGTAGGTAATAAACGGTCGAGGATGCAGGATTATAATAGATTCGCCTGTTTCGCGAAAAAATACCGCAATTAAACTCGATGTGAAACGCTTCGAGCACGTGCCGTGTATCATCGCTCGGATTCGTGAAACTCGTGGTATAGCTCAATTAAAAAATTCCATTTCCGAGCATCTTACGCGGTAGTGATCGCTGTTTGATCAAATGTTTGACCTCGATAGTGACGTACGGTCCCCTACTGCTCGATGCTTTATTAATACAGAATTGCTTCGCACAGATTATTCCAACGATTTCCTAATAGCGCCACGCCTTAGACATCGTCTGCCACGAGTCTCATCGATGAGTCTAATTGGCAAACCTTGATCGTGGCGATAGTTGCTGTTTGTAACGAAATAATCGAAGTAGATTTCTTGTGGTGTTGTGCTGATCTTCGCCATAAAGAAATAAAGGAGAAACGAGGCTTCAAATATCCATCATCGACGAATTGTATAATGAAGAAAGGATAGGCTGTTCAGTGGTCCTCAGACTTAAGTGGTTCGAGGCCTCAGAACTCTTCAGATCTATGCAGAAAGTAGTTCTGTTCAAGCTTGACTTCATGATCTATCTGAAGTTCTCTCGTTACTGTTCATGTCGCCATGTCTCATAAGTCCTTTGAGGCTTTTGCACTTCTTTTCACTTTTCATCTATTCCTTGGCGTTTGGATGCCAGGGTACAGAGTAACATCCCTTAACTCTAGACCAGTGCTGCTCAAACTACGACTCATAGGTTACGCGAGGTCCTTTTTTTTAAATGTTTCACGCCACCTCAGTTAATCCATCCATAGCGTCACTAGAAGATGGTTTTCTCGTTGATCGAATGAACCAAGTCGAAGACGGTTGTTTGAGCCAGATGACATTACCTGGTCTCCGACTCGTTTCTTGTCGCACATGGTCGGCGTGCCTTTATCCGTGCTCACGTGTACGCGGGCACGACGCTTGAATGTACGTAGCACGGGCAAACCGCGCACACGGGCACCCGAGGAGCCGAAGAACGCAGATTGCTAGAGGCGCTGTTCCGGTGACCTACTCTACGATTATCACTCACTATAGCCGCTCGCCGGTGCAGGTGCGTGTGCGTTAACTAGCGTTGCCAACTATACCTCGTCGAGGAAAGGAGGACGCGGCGTGGGGAACGTAATCGAATAAATGTTTTCGCCCGTTTTGTTCGTGTTAGCGTCGCGCCCCGGAAGCATCCCACCGATTAGGAGCGTTTAGGATGATCTGTCGTCTCGGTACATCCGTTTAATTTAATTAATTCATCGAAAATGTCGATTCATTTTCTTTTGCGTTCCATTTAAATTCCTCTTAAAGAATCCTCAATTCCAACACAATGTCTTTTGTTCCGAATTTCGGAATTAATTTTTCCGGGAGAAATCGTCTCCTCTCGGAGCGCATCGGACATTTCGGGGCATCCTGTAGAGCACCATTAAACGCCGAGAGTTATGCCCTGCTTTTTCGTTAGAAAGTTGACGTCTCGTTTGTTTTTCTTCCTTTTTAGCGAAACGTTTAAAGTGACGCGAGACGTCAAAGAGGAACTTCCATCGAGAGACAGTTCGACTGAACGTTAATATTCCATATCACATCTACTTTGGAATACGAGCAGGCGACATTCTTCGCAAAATTGCTCAACTTCGTTTCCGCTTTTACCTTCAATTTCTTCAATTATTTCTACCGGCAATTTCGCCCGTAACGTTCCGTGCACAATTTTACTCGAGCAGCAGCGTTTGTTTCTACGATATCGAAATTCAATATCGGATGCAACGGACGTACGTTTGCGAGCATAATGCATATTTCGTTGCCCCCTCCATTTTAATCCACCTTGGGTAGATTATTTTTAATGAAGTTTGGTCTAATTGAGAGGATCGAATTACGTCTGATGCTCCGAAAAACTCATTTTTCAGGAAGGAGGCAGAGCGGGCTAAAAAAATTTGCATCACTTTATTTCACAATACGAGAAACGCGTCAACTAATTTGCATCAATTTATTTTATATTATGAGGCGATGCGTTACAGCATTTGCAGCAATTTGTTTCGCGAATAGCTCGTTTGTGATTATAAGAAATTTTAATTTTATTTTGCGAATGAAATGCAAATGTAGAATATATTAAACATACATTACGTATTATATATTTTACGTATATTTTCTATACTATCGTGCATCATGAACGCATAAACATTCGCCGTTTGACTATCACAAAGGATTCAATTTAACAACAAAAAGAAAGTAATCCCACCGGAACCGATTAATCCCACAAGAGAACACCCATCCCCAAAGATCTCTCTCCGAAACAAGAAACGAGTAACCAAAAAGTTAATTCAGACCCCGAATTAACATTCCACAATTATAACTTTCGTGTTCCTTATAAATTGCCTCGCGCGTCACGCCAAATAAAATAGCACAGCGACGGCGCGGAGCGCAGAGATTGATCGGACCAAATCGTCGATCAGCAAATAACGATCTCGGTGTGCGAGCCCGCATGCGCACGCGCGAGAGGACCGAACGTATTCGGCACACATATGCTGCCAGCGGGAGACAACGAATCCTCTTTCGCTCGTTTTATTACAGCCGTTTCTTTTCTTCATTTCTTTCTCACCGCGGCTGAAATGAACAGTTAATAAGGAACCCCGTCCGAATAAGCGGTGAACGTCGACGATTTTTGGCAATCGACCGCTGCGGTAAAAGTATGGCGGATCGATTTCGCGATCGAGCCAACCAATCGACCGTGGATGGACTCGAAAGCGAGCATTTGCTTTCTTCCTTGATCTTATTAGTGGCGCCTTAAGGGGTATTCTATCCTGGAATGTCAATTTTCGAGGATATTTTTGGATTTTTTTTTAAGGGGATCATTCAAAAGATGTTCCCGACGATCTTCGTTCAATTCGTAAATACGCTTGCTCGTAAACTCGCCGTTATTATTCAGAGCAATAACAGACTCTAAATAAAGCGATACGTTTATAACGCGACTATTAATAGGTTTGTCTTCGAACGCGACATGTAAACGACTTCCGTTTCTGATTAACGTTGCCAAGTCGTCAAACAACGTTTCGCGTTACACAATAATAGTTTGACGACTCGATATCATGAACGTCTTGGCCGTCAAAATGCGACGCACGCCTGCGTTTGTTCTTTGAATTACCAGATCTTTTTACGTAAATTAATTTCTTGTCATCTCAACCTGCTTTTTCTATAAAGCTTGAGCATCGGTTTCTTCGTTATTACCGAATTAAATGCAAGGATAACGATCGGCCGTTATGCCAGACTACGGTCACGCTAGACAAGCGGAAACAAACGCATACGAACGAATTAGAGAAATTTCAATTTACCGATTTTCGAGATACTTCAACATGGAACCGATACACCGAACGATAGCGGCGGTGCTGATCACAGCAGTCTGGTAAAAAGTCAGTGTCGAATTTCCAGCGAGTATTCGAATGGGACGGCTTTTTGCTCGCTAGAAAGTTTTCGAGCCGCCAACTTGAGCGGAAATGGAGTGAACCGTACGTGTCCAGAGGCGTATGCCATAAAAACAAGAAGATGGTTGTGTACGTTGAAAAAAAAAAACAGATATAGTCGATGAACACGTCGACAGCCATGCAGTGTCTTTCATGACCGTGTCCGCGACATTTGCGCAAACTGTAGCGTTGGAGAAACGAAATATTCGACGAGGAATAGTATTTGAATAATCAAGTATGTCAACAAAATATCCAAACAAGTCTTTCGTTATCCCAATGCACTAAGATTAAACCGAAAGGTAACCTCGAGAATTTCCATTCGGCCAAGAATTTTGCTCATATTTGACCTCGTCGCGTACACTGGCACCACAGAAACGTATTTCTTACTACTTTCGTGATTTCACAAACGCGCCACGCCGTGCGTGACATTCTTTGCACGTCATATCAGTCCGACAGGGTTGCATGCAATATGTTGCGTCTACGATATGACATTACACGCGACACATGCTTCTTCCGCGATATTACTGCGTGCAGCAATATCACTGTGCCGTACAACCGGCATAAGCTACGCCGGGCGCGTTTTCCTCGTTTTCAAGTATTTAATTTTATTAAACGAGTCGCCTGTGAATTTTTTCTGACTCGAGCAGATTATTGGATAAGCATCTCGGAATATTATTTTCCAGCAATTTAGCTGTGTTATACAAGAACATCCTTTATATATTGTATGTATATTATTTTAAACGTTTCTTGCTTGTTTGCAATTAAATCATCGAAGCAAGGACCATTTTAATATATGTAGATTTCTTTTGCGCGACGATTGGGACTAAAATTTGTTTTTAAATTGGCCATGAGAAAAGCCAGACTCCGCAGAAGATGGAAGACTCGACGTCAGGGGTTAATAGGCGCGTCTAATGTCATAGTGGATGGGAACCTACTTCCTAGCGGTTGTTTTCCAGGTCGAAAAGCAACCTTGACCCAGTGAGGTGGCCACGTGTAGCCGGATCGTCGATCCCAGGAAATGGTATTTTACAGTATCTTCTGGAGGGGGACTCATCCCGGCGCGTTTTATCCGCTCTAGCCACAATAGGGACGCATTCTCGTATCACGCAACGTAGAGAGTGCCGTGACGTAAGAGGCTCGATTATTAATTCCAGCCGACGCTACGCCCTTTTCCGTCTTTGCTTTTCGCTTTCTGTCACGTGCTCCAAATCGAGAAGCTTCGTTGTCGCTTTTAATCGATATCGCACGGGTCGATTCGTGGATCATAGCACCCTGAACCGTGGATCACGAGTTGTCATGGGGTCGTGTGAAATTTCTTTAGGAACGAAGGGAAGAACAGAATTTACTGATTACTAGTACGAAAGTTTCTTTATTCTTAACTTCGGAAGATGTGCAAATAATTGACAATAGCTTTTATAACTAATTTTTCGTCGACGGTAGATCAGACAGACAGACAAAAACTTTAACAGATATTGACATATTTTGAACTGTATTGGCAATCTTGTCGAAATCACGTCGAGATCTCGTCGAGATCGAGATCACGTATTCGAAATCGTCGAAAATTCGAGATCGATATGCACGTTTCGAGATTTTTCGAGATCAAGATCGTGATCGTAGAAATCTCGTCCCGTCTCGTTCCGTGCGCATCATTACCGGTTAACCGAACGTTTGATTATTCGACGAGTGTCAGTTACACGAAATGAACAACTCGAGACAGCTTTCAGGAGTGACTGACGTTTGTAGACCATCGCGAGCCACACGAGGATGCTAGGCCTATGATTATGCGGATCTATGAATGTAGATACCGGTGGTGAACGTACGGTGTAAGGCTCGGACCTGAAGAAATTGAATAAGTTGATCGATCGATGATACAGGTATCGAAAGAATGCAAAAGAGGATGATAAAATAAATGTACACATTTTTTATTTAATTTTCTGTCTTACAAAAGCATTCGTTGTAGTATTAATTCGAACGTTTCTACTATCTTCCAAATGAATGTGTTATCCAGGTGACTCGCCTTCACCTAGTTCCACAGCGATAAATTCCAATGAAAAAAACAACGAATATTGTCAATGCTGGGGTAATCTTCCAAGACCATTTTGCCAGAGTTTGATTTTTCTTCCCACGAGACGTATCAGACGAGACGATGTCGAGCCGGCCTGTATACACAGTGGAAACACCTCAAAGTGGCGTGTCTTGGGAGGGACGTGGACCTTGCGAGCGGTCAAAGTCGTGGCCTACTTCACTTCCTGCCTTCGAAACTTTCTCCTCGTCGAGTCGTTCGTGCGTTCACAAGCGCCGCTGCTGAAGGTGGCCTCTCTCGATTCGATCTCGGCTACGTGTGCCACCTTCTTCTTCCCACACTCGTGCGCGTCTTCCTGAAGAAACGACAGCTCGTCCTCGTCGCTTGGACGTACACACAGGGCTGGCTTATGGCACGGGGGCTTCTGGAGTTATAGCAACAGCTGCAGGATCAGCTGAGGAACAGCAGAGGAGGACTATTCCTCGCTTTACGTAGCCTCGCTTTGCGTACCCTCGCGTTTCCCTATCTTCGACCAATACTACTACCAATACTACTGTGAGCTCCACAGTATCTCCAACCAGAAATTAGTCAAACCGTTGTTACTCCATTATTAGATACCACCCAAAATTAACATCCATTCGATCGAAACTATTTTTGTCACTTTGAAATACTTCATTCTACAAAGATTCATTTTGTATTCACAGAGACTAATGCATGAACGATCTCTGAGTCTCTCATTCGTTATTCGAAATTTATGACACGTGCAAGAAGTTTATGTATTTGTTCGTAGTCCAGGGGTTTAAGCCGATCATGCGTAAACACGCTTGCGTATGTATCTCCGTTGTTGCGTCGAACGAGGTGTCGTCGCGCGTAATTATTTCATGCCCCGTTTATCATCGTTTCTCGCGGTAATCCGGATGATTGCGTCGCTAGTTGGCGTGTAAGTAGTGACCGATAATAATCCTCAATTATGGTAACCGCTTCGCGCGCCATGCGTTTTCCGTCGTCAGGTTCGGTAATCGTGTATTTACGACTATCGAAATCCCTCGGGACAGACGAGCCAGTGGTTCTTAACTTTTTGGAGCTTACATATTCAGATTACACGATTTCACGCAATGCTTCAAAAATCTATATGTTCCTATTGTAGTAGTAAAATAATTATTAGCAATCGTCGCGGTAAAACGGTTATCGAACCCGGATCGCGAGTCGTCTAACGCGTTTTTGCCCGCAACGCATGTTTCCGAATTGTCGGTCACCAGCCGATTCGGAAACGTCAACAAAAGCGACAGGTGAACGGCCGTAAGGATGAGTGTGTGTGTGTGAGAGAGAGAGCGAGTGAGTGCGATAGAATGTAAGTGCGACGACCCGCGAATATTAGTATTTAAGAAATTAATTAGTTTTAAAGAGCAATTACGAGTTTACAGAGTTTATTAAGAGTTTAGTATTAAGAGTTGTGTTAAAGAGTATTTTAACCGCCAAATACGTACTTTCCTCAATAAATCCCACACTATTTTTATATCAGCCCATTTGTGATAACTAAATATTTGCTCGACATCGTAGGTACTATTTTATCGCCGGATAAAACAAATTCTACTCTTCTCGTTATTTTCGACAATTCACGAGCATTTTTACGGTTACTGAAATACGATCGAACGAACTTGTTTGTCCCAATAATAAACGAATATGGATTCGCTGGTTTTCTGTTTCCTTAATTTAGTTTATCGTTTCGGGACCATTTTTGGCAACAACGTTCCAGCAATTCCTTCGACGATAATAATTCAAATTTCGTTACGGTTTGCGTTTACTTTTTACCTCTGAAAGCTCCATTTTATGGAGTTTATCGCGACGATCGCGTTACCACTCGGAATCTTTGCGTGCCACGCAGTACCGCTTGAAAACTACAAAAATGGCACTTTCATCTTCTCTCGCCGTTTACAGCGGCGGGTTGCCGTTACAGCTTGTATTTCAATCACGGAACAACGGTTTTACGGTTTCGCCTTATCATTACTGCACACTGGTATTGTAAGAATAACTTCCTTTTTCTTTTTATCGCAACACGAAGGCGCTACGCGTAAATCCAAGACTTATTCTGCGTATAAAAAGATGATAGAGATAAAAACAACGTTGTGCTGTGGTAACACTGCGACGCGCTCATTTTCATTCATGTCTCGTGTAATATTCATCTTTTGTATAGTGTGAGAGCTAATACTTTGTTAAACTATAAGAAACTTAAATTATTTATCGATAAAAAATTATTAGATTATTGAAATCAGACTTTGGACGAATATTCGAGTAGTATTTGATTTGTATTTGAGCGGTGTTTGGTATGATTGAACATATGAAGTGCCAGCAATGGATTTTTCCGTAAAATTCTATTCGTTTGCGAACATAATTTTGGCGTTTCGCTTTTAAAGGGACGTGATTACGAGTGGTTTTCTGAATCCTTGTGGATGTAGGATGCGCAACTAAAAGTATTATTTGGGACGTTCCATTGGCCGAGTATCCACCGCATCCGAGTGCGGGCCACGATCCATAAACTCTGTACACGAACCGTGCACTGGACGCATTATTTATATTTTGGAAAATTCCGTGACACTCCATCTTCATTTAAAAACATCAAAATACGTTCGTCAGTTTTCACATCGCAAGAATAATAATACACAATGCCAGTCAAGAATTATTCCAAAAAAGGTTGATAATAGCCTCTGTAAACTAAATGACAGCGGCACATTTTTACAAAAATGCAGTTAAATATAAATTTGACCTCTACAGGGTCTACCGAACAACGTTCTTTATTCTGGTGGTTCTTAAAAACTCGTGGTTCGGAGAAACACTGACGTTACGGTATAGCGTGCGCAAATAGAAATTGCAGATCTTTTTTTCCACGAAATCTCCTTTCATCTTTGTTCCCTACATACTCGTTCGACTTTCACCCACTCGAGCGATCGGTAAATCAATAATATTAATAATTTTACCGATACGCGAATCGTGACAACCTTTCTCGTGTTTTCATAGTTTCTTCCGGACGGCTCCTTATCCATAGCTGTTCATCGAAATGCATTTTCGTATCTTGTTCAGGACGAGATCCCGCCGATCGCCATGTTCTGATTACCTGAGGAATCAGAGCGTCTTCCGCGCTGGCCGCAGTAGATTACGTTTTAGCAAGTCGCTACCATCGCTTCAGCTACCGTTTCATCACAATGTTCTTGCAATTAGCCACCGGTGAATGGACTCACGGTATTCCTCGACCGAGAGGACAGGAACGGAGCCTGCATAGCTGAGTACACGAAGAATATTTCAATAATTAAGTATTCGAAGAGTATTTGAGTTGAACCATGAATTCGAATAGTATTTAATCAGACGAGTATCGAACTTAATTATTCAAGAATTTCAGTAGTATTTCGATACCCAAGTGTTTTAATAGCATTTGAATACCATAGTATTCGAATAATATCTGAACAATCCAGTATTTTTACAAAATATTCGAATATTCCTTTAGCCATCCTAATAAACCAAGATCAAATTTTAAAACATTCTTCGAGCATATGTATTCTTTTTAAATGGTTTGATCTCAACAAACTCCATTTTATCCAGGCCCCCTATAACGCGCCGCTGGCGCTAATCGTGCATGAATTTTCACATAAAATCGCGCATCTATCGCTCACGGACGAGCCAAACGGCGTTAGTCTACAAACGGGTCTAATGACCGATGATGAGTTCACGCCGCGTGAGTCGGTGATTGTATCCTGTTTACGTATCTCGAGGCCCGTCGATCGATTCCGGATGCGGCACGCGAAAGTAGCCAAGAAGTGGATACGATTCTCTTGGAGAGGCGGCGACGACGCAGCTCGAATTCCACGCGGAGAAAAGCGCATAGCTGTCTATTGTTGGCCAATACGACTATCCAGCCGGACGTCGGTGAAATCATGGATGTTTTACGGGCACCGAGAATCGTGCACCGGGAAATTCCGATGTAATACGCGGTGGTCTAATATTCGAAACTCGATTCATCCTAAAGTCAAGCTAGAGATAAAATTGCGATCATCTACTACTCAAGATAAACATTGAATTATACGTAACTGTAACTGTGGGCAACCTTCGAGAAAATGGATTTTATTTTGAAACCTACGGTGCAGGAAGTGCATTTAGGTATGGAGACCGTAGCGAAACGCACAGACGGCGATGAGTGAATGATGTACGATGTTGATATAGAGATGAGCCGCGCAGGAAAGATTAAGTGATGGATACAGACAGGTATTAGTAAACCGGTTGACTGATGACTTTCAAATACACCGATGGAGATGCAGCGATTTAATGGCTCTTTTTTGAAAGTTTTTGTTTATGACTTTGCGGCAGTGGAATAGGATTGGATGACACCGTGGTCAGACTTGGTGCTCGGTGTGAATTAAAATGTGAATGTCGTACATGAATGCACGACGTGTCAAGGAAAAGCAATAGTAGCATCGGAAATTTGATAAAAAGGCCGCGAGAAAGCAACGATTAGAAAATTTATCGAAGTAAAAATGGAAAAACGGTCTGAAACTCGGTGGACAGTTAAGAAATCCTTTAACGCCACAGGAATGTTTCGAACGGGCGGTGAATAATTGCTAAGTGTCCGGTCTACCTCCTTAGGAGCGTACAGCGAATAAATAATTGAACGTTAACGCAAAACTCGGCGAGCGTGGCATTCTTATATCCGTTATTTAAAAGCGGATGTTCGACGAGGAAACGGGATATCTCGCGTTCTTAATAAACGACGATCATTGTTTGTTGCACGTGTACTACGTGAAAAAAAAAATCTTTGAATTAACTGCAAGTATTATTTAACGAAGGGTGCTTCTTGTAAATAAAGTTTATTCCACGATTTTTACTTAGATTCATCAAGAAGGAAATTAATTAATTAAAAGTATCGATTTAAATATTATCGTTTAAGTCACGATCAATGGTAAATATTACACTAGTATTGCAAGCCACCACTTTGGACAGTCTGCTTTGCATCCCGTATTAAAGTGCACTGAATTCGAAAGGGAGCGCTGGTTTATGGCTGTGGATTCCGGATGCACAGGAGGCGGCGGGTGAAAGTGAGTTCAGGGGCGTAGCCTCGCGTCGACAGATTAAAGGATTGCTCTCCTTTGGAGGACAAAGACGGGCGGGAACGCGAAAGGAAAGCGCTCGATAATCTTTTCGATCGGGGTTTTCGATGACACGGTTCCCATTTCGTTTGTCCACTTACTTAACACTTTGTTGGCCGCGCGTTTCATGCAAACTACTCCTGCGACTTTCCCCAGAGTCTCGATGCAACGAGAGAATCCAAAATAACCATTGACACAAAACATTTTCAGTCAGCGTTTTACAATTATTCATGTATTCCGGTAAGTGTTTTCGTCGTTAAATAGAATTACACAAGGTGCAAGCATGTGAATAGTCATGTATTCAAATAGTATTCGGATGGTTAAGCATACCTCGAATAATATTTGACTATTTACCTACTCGAAATTCTGTTGAAACATGGTATCCAACACACGGTTGCTGTTCGAATTGTTATGTATTCGAGTAATACTCTCTCGCGCGCGATAGGTTAAATTAGATTAAGGATACAAATGTAAAAAAATAGTGTAAGGATAGCGTAAGAATAGCGGTAAGAGTAGGCGCTAAGTAACATGTAAGGGATTGTGAGGGGAAGGGAAGCCGATGAAACCCCGTGGGGATCATTGAATAAATACTAGCACGTATTCGAGTAATATTTGAGTAATTCAACATATCACGAACACGAACGATGAACACCGGAAGTACTGACGCATGATTCGTCGAATTTTTGAAAGAAGCAGCAAGGGATTGAGCAAGGGAATGACGTACGTAACAAAAATAGGCGATGATGCAAAGAGAAATGTCGTTTGCAGGGAGAGCGAGAGTGGCATGGCCCATTCGATGGATATTAATCTCCCTCCGTATTAGGAGTACCGGAACCGACGACGCCCGCATGCAAAGACGGCGACCGAGAAAAGTGAAACACCGGGAGTGACTCGATCCCGCGTGTCGCGTTATCGTCGCGAACAATTTCAAAATTGCACCACGTCGAGAAAGTAAGAAGCCGGAGGTTCGGTCGGTGACTCATTGTCACGCGAATCGTTAACGGCCGGGAGAGCTCGTTCGGACAGAAAATTCACGTGTAGGTGGTGAAAGTGAGTGGACGGACGACTTAACGAGACCGTGGTCGCCCAACGGATGCTCGGCGAGCGAAAATAGAGCGAATATCAATGGGCGACAGACTCGAGACCTCCGAGGGTAACGAAGCATAAGTTGGGATTGTTTGCATAGCATTCATTTTCTCTTCGACATTTTCGTTATCGGATGCCTTCCTCTGATTTTTTACGAATGTACCACAATTGCATCTACACCGTATATATTTTGTAAAAATTCTATCCCCGCCATGACGAGAATAGGTGAGTTTGCCATAGCCGATACAGTACCCAGGTGAGCACACAAACCCGACGCGTAAAGGGAAACACAAATTAGCGTTTGCCGTTTGTCACGGAGTTGTTAGACGACCTCCCTCTCTTGGAGCAACAACGGACAATCGCTAATTTCCGCGACGGCGCGTTATCGCGCCGGTTCCGTCAACCGGTCGCGATTCTATCTCTCCGTTAATGAATTTACACACTTTTTTTTTTTATTCGAGAGTAGTACGGCCGTAAATATAAGCGACGTTCCTCCTGTAAACACGCGTAACCCGCGCTCACTGTCCCATACATCAAGCCTTTGTGTCCTGATAATTATTCATACAGTTGCAGCGTTACCTCGTAATTCGTACTCGTCGGGGCCGCGACGAGTAATACCGTTTATTGGCGCGCTAAAAGTGTTAAAAGCTCAGCTTCCTCAGGTATCCCGCCGAGTAGCCTGATCGCCGTAGGCGTCGATACGTCCAGGCTTAAACTGCTCTACGGCGCGATTAGCATATAGGCACACTGACACACTAAAATCCTCTATTCTGCTTTCCTTTTTTTCCTGTTTTATTTTATTTTTCGACCATGTCACCCGAGCGTCGCGACACCTGGGACGATTCAGCACGATCTGCTTCTGTAATGTATCGAGCATGGCACGCTTTAAAGCGGATCGCATCTGTGTAAGACCTCAGGGATCTTGTTGGAATTCCAGTATATCGTAGTTTACGTAAAATTAGGAAAGGTTTAAGTCATCACTTTGCTGTTCTTAAAGTGGTTTGAATAATACAGGCTTCTGAAGTTGATAATTGTCAGTTTGTAGCGCCATGTCACGGCAACACAAGGTGAATAATAAATTTTAATACCGAAAGGATCTGCTTCCAGTGAAATGATTCGAGGCGTAGGTGGACGACAACCGAGTACAACTTTCACTTCGTTTGAGACCACGTTTGCCCACGCGAAATATTTTACCACGCGTATGATTTTAAAGCTTGAGGTTTAATGGCTACCAATCGACACAGGTTTCGCAGTTCGCGTTTGGAACACTTTTCTGAAATTCTTTCGCTTAGACGTACTTCGATTCCTTTATAATGCCACTCGCGTTTCGACACGGTTCGAGGCTGGGTTTGAAAGCAGCCTGTGGCTAGGGCCTCGCCTTCGCGCAATTATGTCAGTAGCTTGGTATGACATGTACACTTTCTTCTAGTTTGTGTAACAAAGACGTTCGACAGAAAGAAAAGGGTGTGTTTCGATTCTTTCGTCTCGATCGGTTGATTCATACTTAGAAACAAACGGCGTTAAGAATTTCGTTTCTCGAAACGAATAAAAATATTGTATAATATAATACAGTAGCTCGAATTATACACACCGAATAATTGCATCGCTGAAATGTTCAAATAATCGAGCCATGTTTGTCGCCGCAATAAATTCACCTAACTCCGCGATGCCTCGCGCGATAGTCCTGCGTCCTTCGTATCGGCGAAACGATAAGTCTTAACAGGATCCGTACGTCTGACCACGGTGACCAACGAAGATTTATATCCACTCGCGATAATTACCAACGCGCCCAAACTGGACAATGACGAAAGAGGAAGAACTTGCGGGAGACAAGATTTGGGAAATAATGGGGATTAATATGTAAATTCGGAGGATTTATGACCCTCATAAGCAATATACGGTAATACCTTACGTAATACTTAAACATCGGTAGCGCCAGTTATCAATATCCAAAGGTGGAGAATCTCCATACAAATCTCCATAAAAATACATAGTTGGTCAAGTTTTATTTCATCATTGCCAGTCAATATTATTATTTCCCGCGCAATTTAAAAAATACGACGTTTCTTCTTTGAATCTCAAAGAAAAACGATCACCGCTGCTTGAATTTCATTCACACAGCAGACTCGAAAGAGGCACGGTGGAAAAAGTGCGATGAAATAGGCACAGCGTCCCGGTGCGCGTTACAGGGGACTACACGCGCGACATCGTTTCGTTCCTCGCAGTTCACCTTGAGCCAACTTTCTCCTGGCGTGTAAAATCCGTACCTCTTCGCTCGCTAATTAAGATGCACGTTGCAAAGACGGTGGTGGGGGCAAACCGCGCGCGGGACATTAACGGGCTAATTGCCCATGGGCAGCTCGCGCCTGCGATTCCCTCGCGATTCCTACGTGCATAGAAGAAAAACTACCCGAACAGCGAGCCGATGCCGCATCGAGGGCACACCTGGATGTGCTCGATTGTTCGACGGCTGGATTGTGCGCAAACTGCCGTCACCACTGAGAAGACAATCGCTCGTGGGCGGTTGCTCGTTGGAAATTCGCGAGCGATAATTTTGGGTCAATGAATCGCTACCTTTCTTTCCCCTATTTAGCCCCTATTGAATATAAATTGATATTAACAGTGGAATTTGCGTTGCAATACGAACGACTTGAAAACGATGGAAGAAATGAACCTCTTAGGGACATTTCTCAGAATTGTTGATAAATAAGACATGGGCATAATAAAAATAAAAATACCACAAGAGGTAACCAACATTGTTTGCATACCGATTTCGTTCAAATTTGAAACAGGTCTTGCGATGTTAAAATAAAACTTAAATTTCAAGTTTCATCGAGATCCGTTCAGTGGACAGTGCTGTGATCTCTAATAAGCGGCGCCTTTTGTTGCGGCGGGTGTGCACGAGAGACTGTCTAGCGGAGTACAATTGGTTAACCCAGGAGGAGGGGTTTATGGCACTCTTCTCGCGCGCTTTTAATACCAACCCCTTAACGACGGTCCGCGCCATATGGCGCAATCGCAAAATCACTGTTGCGGATACGCCGTATGGTAAGCGGCTTAGTTTCCCTGAATAATTGTTCGCAAATCGCACTAAATGAAGGTTACCCAGGTGTTTATAACTTGCACGAACAGGATGATAAATACACAAGAACAACAAAATTCGATATAGGCAAATCTGTTTCAGTATGGAAATTGTACGGGTTACATTGTTAATTATGCGCACAAAACATTTAGACATCATGGTATTTTTGAGGCATGAAATTGAGACCTGAATGAAGCTCAGCTTTTTGTAATATGAATACAAAAATAATGTGATTTTTCGTTAAATAAAATGTTTGAGCAGTCACAATATTTGAAGCAGGCCCGAATTTAATTGTGAAACATGTTGACGATCACATGAAGTATTTTTCATCGGGTTTAAGTAGAACGGAGAGCTACATTTTACACTCTCGAGGAGTTCAATACGCAACCATACATCCTTCTTGGAATTAAGGTTGCTATACGTTGTATATTGCTCGTTATTTATAACCAAATTAATTTGCGTCAATATATTTCATCGTAGAGTGCAAATGACGTCTATTAATAAAAATCTATACTCATTTCAAAAAAGACGTATATTTGATTCGGACATAAATGTCAATATAAAATTGCAACCAATTTAAGCGATTCGTTAATTATCTTCGCTGATATTAATGTAGAGAAGTTCGCGTTCATTTAGCTGCACGATTGATGGCTGCGAAACGAATTACTTGACATTTACGTTATTGATTACAATGTTGGTGTACTACTTCACCCGATGTTTCTTGAAGGTGATACACGGGCTCGCTATGTGGGTTAATCCGTTTTTCCATAACGTCGTTAGTCTCCTCTTTAAACTCTCATCGAGTTTTAACACGGATCAACAGTGAAGCCCGTTTTCACGTTAGTCAGAAAATTTCAAAGTGGCTACTTTAACATATCACCGCATGGTCATTACGTCGATTTTCAGCAGTCGATTACTCGCCTGCATCGTTCGATTTGTAATGATAAATTTTCCTGGGCGCGGTAGAGCGAGCAACGTCCAGAAGCGCGGTTTTGGCAGTGGAAAGTATGCCATAACTAAATCTTCCGTTCGACTTAACCCGAAACGAGCGATCCAAGTTGCCGCCTCGAAATTGACTGCGAATCGACGAGGCACCGAAACGCTCCTCGAATTCCTACGATTCGGTGGTTCGTAGCGAGAAATCGGTCAAACGCGCGATTGGATTGGATTCTTCCACGTACGTTGCAGCCGTGCCTCGGAAATTTCAAGTCGTCTCAAAATACCTGATACGCCGTGCCTTCCCTCCCTCGGGGTGTCTCTCAAATGCTTGCTCTAACTTTGCGAGTACATTCTATTAACCTAAATCGCAGGCTCTTTTTTCTTCGAGTCGCAAACTGCTCAATTTCCTTATATGTGTTACTTTCCAGCTACGTGTTACTCCGACAAAATTAATTACCCATAGTTTGAACAAATTTCTATAGTTAAAAAATCTCCAAACCTCTCCAAACTGGATAGACTTCTCACGTTGTATATTGATTTCTACCGATAGAATCGTTTCCATCGCAAGGAATGTCTCAGCTTTCCTTCATTTGCGCAACGAATAAACCGATGGTTCGAGCGGCGTTGTATCTAGGTACGCGGATGACAAAGCAAGATCCGTGTGAAAGCTGCTAGCCGGGCGCTCGTGAATGGCCGCTGACGTCAATGCTCGTGGAAAAATTGCGCAATTTCACCGTTTCTGCGGGCGCGAAATTCGTTCGGTTAGCTTTCTTCCGGAATCGGAACTCCGCGGAAGCGTGGCATGCCGGCTAGAGCATCGCTGGAGAATCCGGGGAAATTAACGGGGTCGCTGTTTCGGAATGCGCGTTAATTACGATTGGTTTCGCCTTGCAATTCGCAAATCGCTCTGTAATTTCCCCACGGGGTTGAGCAGCTCTCTCGCAGAGACAATATTTTTAAATTTATCGCCAACTTTCCGCTATCGTTATCACAGCAATTCCCGACGTTGCGTGGCGGTTGTTATTATGGTACATCATAATTATTCGCTGGGTTCTTTAATTAGTTCGAAACGTGACGCTAATTACCGTCGGTCAGAGGGCGACAGTGATGATCTTTTGGAATTATTGAGCAGGATTTTGAAGTATTATAATTAAATGTCCATCATCCGTGCAACTATGCCACTTTATAGCTACATCACTGTAGGACTATGCAACTATCTAGCTATATAACTATACAGTAATATTAAAAATTAAGGTATTCGGACCAAAAATGTAGCAGGTCATTCGGATTAATAAAAATAATTCGTGGTTATTACGTTCTAGAAGCATTCCGTTTCGACACATTGCTTTCGTTTTCACCAAATTTTCTACTTTCTAGCATTCCCGTTTTAATCTCTCACGGTTCGTTCCCAGGTCCACTTTTTCAACCGCTAGACAAATTCTTTATATAACTCACGGGGTCACGTAAAAGGTAAGCAATCGCAGATGCAGTGTCCAAAAAGTTACAGTGACCGTGAACGTTCGTGGTCGATGACTTTCGCTGCTATCTTGACCGTGTTCCACTTCCGGTATCCAACCAGAGAAAGGGGGAGGGAAGGGGAGGAGCGAGTGCTCCGATGTTCAAATACTACTTTCTACGATTGTAATTAGACATTAACAGAACATAAAAGTGTACAGTTGTACAGTATTACGATTGTATTATGATCGTATTATGATTGCCTTTATGGTTGTAACGAGAGATAAAAAAAAAAGGTCCGTGGACGTTCCTACTCGTACGTAATTTTTTTCGTCGACCCTGAAAACACGAGAACTTTCGCTGCCACCAAGAGCCCGCTAGACTTCCGGTATTCGTGGTAGGTAGACCGAGATCGCGCGTCATTCCCCGACGAACTTCGTGATTCAACCTCGCTCCGTTTACGTGCCCATTGTAGCTCTCTTGATGATTAAGAAAAAAGAAAGTCGTGCTGGCGGTGCAGCCTGCGGCCGAGGTATTCTCCAACGCTGTACCCTGAAGGAGTAGGACATGCCAAATTTTTAAGAAAATTCACTTGTCATGAAGTTTTTATGGGCTAGATACCATCATGGAGATGTAAAGGGTTTTTCTAAAGAGACTTTCGGATTACGGTATAGTTGTATAGTTGTATAGTCTATTATACAATCATAAATCCGTCGACAGGATTTCAAAGGTGTAACGATAACTTTGTAACTTTTCAAATACCGAAGCGATAGCTTTCGATCTTCTTTCCTAAAAAAAAGTATTGTTTATCGTCAGCACAAATATTCGAATAACACTCAACCCTACGAGTATTCGATTAGTGTCGAATGGTATTCCAGCGCCCGAGTACTTGAATTCCACGTGTGCTCAAGTTTCATTCGAATCTAAAAACGAATTTTACTGTCTACCTTTCGCCGTTTCTTTTTCCCCAGTTTTCTGACAATTGTGACGCGAATTTCGATTTTTCCGGCAGGTGAGTGGCTCGCCGAGGGTTTTTGGTGAAAGCAGACGACCCCGAGAGGGGAGAGTATATAGGCCGCGTTTCGTTTCTGGCGGAGCTCACAACGAACTCACACGGCATACCCGGTCGGTGTCTTACGCCCGTCACGTTTATTAATCGATCACTCGGCACGCGGGACTCCCTTTCGTTCAACTTTTCCCTCCCACACTCGCGAGGATCGCCACGGGTGTCGTCTGGGACTTTACCACCCGTGAGGAACGAGAAGCATTCGACAACGAGAATCGCAAGTGCCAAGTGTGTGTGTCAATAGGATTATATCGAGCCACCTTGCCGACCTACTGGAAAGATCAAGGTTTGTGGGAACAGTTTGTGATCAGTGGTACCCCGGTCTGGTGCGCAATCCGTACGCTGTCCTCGAACAGTTCTGAAGGGTGTGAGCTGAACAGTTCCTCGTGCGTGAGCTGAATTAACATCCTTCGTAACGCGATCCTACGGACAGTGACTATTACTTTATCTTTTCGTAGGGATTGTAGAATCGCGGGAGAAGATTTAAATAAAAGCATAATTTAACAATGATTTGACTGGGTTGAGACTCTGGGGACTTGAGAACGAATTCCATTAATTCCAGGAAAGAATTTCATTTGAATTCAATCGACTTAAATCGAATGCGATGTGTGGAGAAAGTTGAATAATTTTAGTGATATATATATGCATTTTATTAGGGATTTCTTTCATGTATAAAATACAGATAATATATAATATATATTTTTGGAGACTGATCGAAACGAAGTTGTTCCATTCTCCGTTTTCCCGGTTCAACGCCCCACTCCGGCATCTTCTGAGCGCGCGTTGAAAAGGCAAAAGGGTATGTGGGGTAGCGAGTCAGTATGTCAGCGTTCTCACGTCTCTCTTCGTGGCGTCCTTCCTTCTCCGGGTCTATGTCGAGAATAAGGCCGCGTGTAGGCAGAGAGAAAGATCCTCTGAGCGGCGTGGAGAAGGAGAGACCGCCACTAGAAGAAGACGAATTCATTCTGAATCTCACGAGCGTCGTTCGAGATCCGTACTCGATCTAGCTCCATGGAAGATGGGTCCCGCGATAAATGCCGACGATTTGGTAGATGCAATCGAGACTGGTCGACTTTTCAGGGAACGTGACAATTAGTCCCGTCGTCCTAGAGCGAGGGTTTCTAATCTTCTTCTAATCCTATACCCTGTGGTCAACAATTTTCGAACGTTGTCGAACTGTTTCGCGAACTTCCATCGTCCTCCCTTTAACAACCGAGACGAATATTCACGAAAGTTTCTGGGCAACCACTCGTGTCCACGTGAGATCAATTTTCCGCGGCCCGACGTCGCCTTAATTTCTCGCTTTCTACCCCGTGCTGGCAGGTAACCGTAGACGAAGGAACATTTTTTCTACGAAAACAAAAGAATTTTTAGTAGCAGCAAAACCACTCGCGAACGATCTGAAATTGTGTAGGGTCACTCGAGACCCGAGAAGCCCTTTGATCATTTCCTTTGGCACGCGTCTCCTCGACCAATCCACCTTCCAGCTTCCTCTGAAATGCCATTGTGCGATTAACTTTCCGTCGATAAGTGGAACGTGGCCATTACCATGCCAGGGCCATATTTTCTGTTCCTTTCTTTACCTTCGTATCTTTTTTTCTCATGCATGAGCTACCCCGTGGCAAAGAGTAGAGGCCCCGTCGAATTAGGGGACCTACTTGTCCAAGTCCCATAAAGAAATACCAATTACGAAGAAATTGCAGGTAATTGTCAAAATTGTTTAACTTCCTTTTCGCTTGTATTCAACTATGATTAAACTTGTTAAAAGTGGGGGTGGTCCAAAATGAGAGCTGAAAATAATTTCACTCGTTCGAATGAGATTCTAATTCTAGAGGTTCTAACGAATCATAGGATCCACCTACTAAATACACATGTGTCACTAAAATTATTCAATTTCTTCTTCATGTTGTGTTCAATTTAAATTAATTTTGATATAAACGCGAGGGCCAAACTGAAGGTCGGAAAAAGTTGGCTACGCCACTGGTCTCCCATGTCACTTTCACAACAGTACAGAATTTCGCGCCACACCGTCCACGGTGGTGTTCCGCACCGTGTCGTCTGGCATTCTTATGGGGTTTCGCCTGGCGCGCGTGTGCATCGCGGGTATAACGGTACCTCGTTACTTACGTCACGCGCTCGCACCTGTCACGCTTCGGTTGGACAAAGGGTTGCACCACCGGTCGCCGACGGATGATAATAATAACAACAACGCGGGAAAAATACGGGCCCGTGGAGGAAGCGGCAGTTGCCATACGATATCTGATTTCCGTGACGGGGAAACTGGGACTCCTGGCCTTCTTGTTTCGTTCGCGCGGCGACGTATTCGGAGCGCTCCGACGCCCAGGGCGACGGCCTGTCTCCAGACCTTGATTATCACGGATTGCTCTCGTGAAATTTGCCTTTAAAACTGATACGTTTTATTAAAAGGTCGAATTTTTCTCCGAAAAGTTTCTTGGTCCACGAATGAGCGTAATACTTAGTAGCAGTAAGTAATACTTGAGGAGAATAGTATTCGAGCAGCCAAGTATTCAAGTTGTATTCGAATGGTATTTCAAGTAAGACTTTTTTGAACGAACAAGTGCAAATGAATTTCCAAACGAATAAGTAATAATCTAATAATACGTTCTTCACGAATCGTTACGATTCTCCCTGCAACGATAGGCGCAGAGGTGGTTTAATATCCGTGTTATTCAGCCCAAAGTTTCCTTTCTCCTCCGGCGAAGAGGGTCGAAGGACTCGAAAAGAGGTTAAAGGAAGCACGCCGCGGGTCTCTAATAATTGTTGAGCGCGGTTTCACCGGCGTCCAACGATTACTCTTGGTCACACAGTGACTCGGCTGGTCGCCGTTTAATACGTGGGTTGTCAATCTAGCGCGATTTCAAGGATTAACCGAGATGAACCCCGTCTCTCCATCACCGTCTCGTAAGATGCTTCGCGGTCTCGATTCCATCAGGTGTCATTTTCCTCGACGTCTACGAGCAGTATTTAGGCCGTGGGACACGAACGACACATTCTCGACACGCATGCATTCTTCCTCCGGTTCTTCGGATAAAAGGTGTGCGAATTACTGCCACGATGTAATTGGAGAAAAGCTGGGCGCAAAAAAAAATTGTCGATTCATTGTGTTTGGAAGGTTCGCTACCACGAGGTTTTGTCGGCGGGAGCTTGGATGGCTCGCATAGCTTTGCGGGAAATGGCTCACCTTTATAAGAGATCGCAAAAAGACGGAAAGTTCAACAATGAACAATAATCATGGAAATGTAGGTGCTCGTAGGGTGGGTGAATGGGACAACTCAGTTTCCCGATACTAGAATTACATTAAAATTCCTAACCCACTTCAAATATAAGAATTTCGTTAAAAACTTTAAGTGCTCGAAGCCTTTTAGACTCACGCGCCACTAATTCTGAAGTGGTTACACGATTCCACCTCGCCTCTCCTAAATTCGCGGATGCTTCCTAAAATAAACCTGACTAGAAATGCTTCTTTTTATGTCGAACGTATTTCTAAGTAAAAAGGCTGAGGTAAAACGTGTCGAGATTTGGGCACGTGGCGTATGTATGCAAATTTAGAATACACACGAGGATGGTCCAACGTAGATTCCTGTCTCTTTTTTAATTTGGGTATTCGGAACGAAATTCTAGGGTAACCTCGTCCCCCTAGGTTCACGATTTTCGATGAGCTATCGCGACGCCACGTTCGAGGATTAATTTTTGGGGCCAGCTTTCTCCTAATAGCCCACCTTTCTACCGGATCCCATTCCGTGCCTGCATCTGGTATTTCAGCTCCAGCGTGTCCGCGTATCACTTACTCGCGCAATATCGGTTCCGCGCAAACTTCTCTGTGGGCTGATTATATAACCGTCGGAAGAGCAGTCAGCGAACTTTGTCCATTAGCCGTTCAACGAACATCGGAATTTGAATCGCTACCGGAAAATCAAAATTTAAATTTCGGAACACAGATTGAAATCGGAGTTGGACGATGTAAACTGAAATTTCATTCGGAGGATGAAACGTGAAAATATGAGATAGCGAATGAAGTCTAGAAATTTAATTACGATATGTAGATCAAAATTTAAATTGCAAGCAGAAAATTCAAATTTTAATTACAGAAACGGTTTATAGAAAGAGTATAAGACAACGAAAATAGAAATATTTTAAAACTCTTGAACACGATGAAAATGTGTAGGGTCTTTGAACTTCAGTGAATATAAGAAGCCTTTGTGTCGTTCAGGGAATGAAAGGAGAACGTGATGGGAAAGACGAGGGAAATGCAATCGAACCGAGAAAAGTCGTCGAACGAAAAACGTACAAAATTCTGCGTCGATTGTATCCGGGCTGTCTGTGCTCGTGCAAAAAGTGCCGAAGATGCAGCACCCTTGTCTTGCGAGAAATTTTAAAATTGTCATTCATGGACCACCATTCCAGCACTTTCTAAATTTTTCTCTCGCGTGACTTTCATTCGCACAACCAAATTATTTACCGATTCCAGTTTGATCAAACCTATAATTTTAAATAAAGGAAGAGCTATTTTAAGGATCACTAAGGGAAGGTTGTTAAAATAGATATTTCCTTTAATTTTTCAGAATCGAACATGAATCTAACGATTCAGGTAATTGCTGGTAATAGAGTAATTATTCTGCCAACGATTACCGTGTCACGAATTACAGAGATTCAGAGATACGCGATTTTTATTTAAAACCTCGAATAACCGCTGGCGAAGCAATTGTACGTTTTTTCTTAAAAGAAATAGTAGAGGAAGTAACTTTACCAGGAAAGCTAATGCTGTTATCGTCGAATTACGAGGTAATACGATTACTATTGGGATTGGCCTTTTAATTAACTCCAACGTTCCATTTGTATGCAAAGGGTCGCGATCGAGTATCCCCCGATACTCCGGGAATTTCATATTTCTTTTCTGAAACAAAAACACCGACGGAACTTCGAATATAAAATGAAATTTCACGGGAACAATCGAATGAGAAATAAATCGTGATTGGCTATTTGTGTGAACACATATCCGTCACTCGTGCTCTTTCCTTGAAAATTTAATTCGATAAAAACTGCGACTAATCGATTTTATCCAGAGACGAGTTGAACTTTATTTTAATAATACACGAAAGATAATCTCTAATTTGTTATACGAACCATCGTACAGAAGAGAATTTCATCTACCTCTGGCATTATACTCTCTTCGTTTTTATGCCCCAGCTTATTCTACTCTTCCTAATTATCCATCTTTGGCTTTATTCGAATTGGTATCATTTTTTGCTTTTCTTCGTTATCCTTTCTACTTTTTTCGGTCGTTCCACTTTTACCTCGTTTCTCCCGTCATCTATAATTTCCACCAACCTTATCTAATTACTCCTTTTTCAATTACATTCTCCGCAAACACTCGTATCCCAGCTGAATCAATATTTGAAGGATTAAAAAAGGGAAATTCCCTTTCTGTTCACTGGTCGCTTCATCTGAAAATGATAATTCTAGGATACCAGGATAATTGCCCTATATTCGTGACAAGTCAGAAAAAAAAGAAAAAGCGAACGAAGGAGAAACGTTCACTCGCACTTTCTCGTATTATCTGCCGTTTGGCGTTATCCCTGCGTGCAGCGACTACCATAAGCCACTTCCGGATGGACGGGTTAACGTCATGCGGGCGAGGAATCTGGGCCAGACCGCCGGTTCGCGTTTCTAGTTCTCGTTCTTATCGGTCGTCGTGTTACGCAAATCCCGGTTCGCGAAGCCATTTCGAGAAAACGAAAGTATCGTAGGGAGGAAGAAGATCAGTCCTGGGGATAAGGGGAACGCGATGTCGTGAATAAATTGAATGTGATCAACGTCGAGAATTCGATGATTGCAAGGGAACCGCTCAAAGTATCTTCCCAAAATTTTAATTCGTTTTAATACTGGACGACAAATAATAGGTAAATTAAATAATTCGAACTTTTCACCCTCTTCCGATACATTCACGTTGACTACACTAAACGTAAACTAAGGCTTTTAGTTTCTTGCATTCCAGTGCTCCAATTTTTCGCCATTACCAATGGACTCGTGTTGACTAGTATGCTGCAAGTATACACGATAATAAATACCACGTAGCAAGTAATTTTTATTCCTCTGTTTCCCTCGTATTTACCATCCGCGTAGACTTCCATGACAGAGATTGATACTCAATATACATTGCGAGCCATGTTACCGCAATCGACTGTATCTCTAGTATTATCGAGTCGTTGCAACTAATATTTTACACGCGGCAACGGGGACCTGTAATCTACCCTTCTGTGAAAGTAGGCTAAAATCGGAGGGAGACAGGTCGAATGCTTTCCTTGATAGTCGCAGGCCTTACAAAGGCTGACTAATACGTTCGACCCACTCGCAATTACCATAATGGACTCGATTTTTGATTAGTTTCATACGAGTGACTCTTGCATATATCTAAAACGGTTATTTATTTTTTTTTCCTGAACTACATAGTACGAAGAACGACGTTTCTTTTATCTCTCTCGCGAAAAGTTAGGCCAAAGATCGCCACTGATTTCAAATTAACACGTCTTTACACTTCTTTTCGCGTGCAGCGAGCCGTGGCATACCTCTCGCATGCCGCCAGGTTTATCGCCAGTCGCGATCACCCGTATCTGCGAATGTGGAGCGTTTTATAATAAGCACGACTGGACGTTAACGTTCCCTCGATACATTGTAATTAATAGATGCACGATAATTATGCTAATTATACGGCTCTCGTCGCGACGATTGCAGGACGAATGAAAAACGATGGAAGCTTTCAGCTTGGTCCCAGATGGGGTTCGTTTGTTTTCTCTTTGGCGTGCCACGACTTGTTCGGTACACCGAATTTAATTCAAGCGAAATGTCTTCGGACAAAATAATTTATTTTTATTAGTAGATGCGTATACACAAAGTAAATTTTATTTATATATTACCTCTTTCAATCGTTCATACAGTTCAAATTGCATGTAAAATATTTCCTGTATCGTCACAATCGGAAGAGATATTTTCCCTAGTAGCACACTCCGGTATCTATTTCTTCGCCAGATGTATATTTGATTTAAACCGACGTTTCGGTGTTTCGGTGGCATAGCTGGAAAGTATTTCAAGCGACTCGTTCCGCCTTGACGCAGCAATATATTTCTTCTAAGCATTTCTGCGCCCAAGCTGGAGTTCATTAGTAATTTTTGCCTCCCGACTACGGAAAGAAGTCGGTTTTATGACACATTTGACACATATGTGTATCTCACTCCGTGTTTATACCCGGCTCGTACGAAATCATGCCAACCGCCTTATCCTATCTTACTTTCTACACAACAGCTTATCCTACTTTTCTGAAATATTTATCTTTGATTTTATTCAACTTTCCACGTATCATTTCCTTTCCTCTTTTATCCACCCCACTCCAGCCGGTTATTCCGTTATTTCCTCATTCATTATACCATTCGCTACTTCCTCCAACCTTATCTCGTCAATTTGTGTCTTATTACTTGCATTTAAACAGCAATTGAAAGCTATTGCAATTTTACAAAAAATATTCATATTCTACGATTTAAATAAAATTATCAACCCTTCCTGAATCAGTAGTAGAAGTATAATAGAAAGTAACGAAGGAAGGAGCCTGTTAGAATAGTCCTGGTGACTATAGAATAAATTACAACTGTGTTTCATACAAAAAAAACACCTCGAAAAATCCTTTACATTCATCATCAATCGTCCCATAATTCTCCTTTCTTGTTTCATTTTCAATTAAACTATATTCCCCCTTTAATCCTTCCATTCCTTTACGCGAACCGTTTGCGTATATCGTGCGGGAAAACGATCAGGTGCTCGAGATTTTCGTGTCGTTCTTTTTCGAGCAGAGTCGCGAGGAACGCGTTTATCCGGTCTCCGGACGGTGAAAAATGGCGGAGCGTCGACGATTCGACTTATAGGAGAGTAGCACACGCCCTCGTTTTGGTTTTCTCCTCTCCTCGCGATTTATTGAAATCGAAGCTAGTCGAACGAAACGATTCCATCGTTCGTTCGTACGGTGGGCTCCTTCCCGTCCTGGTCTGGTTCGCGCGGATGCAGCAGCGGTTCGCGCGAGCGCCCATTATTCCAGTCACGATCGGCGTTTCGTTTCACCTGCGTGTGACAGACAACTGAAATATTTTCCGGGCGTTTCTCCTTCGCGTTTTGGCCCACGGGGCCAGCTGACGCTTGGGCGATATTGTTACGCACAGAGACCGGTTGTTTTGTTACGTGCCTCGCCGTAAATGAGTTTCCTCGCGAAAATCGCTTTTCCCACCCCCGAACGGGGAACAACGCGTTGAAGCTTTCCGACGGGCTAAAACACACCGAAACGTGCTCGCAGACGCGGAAAGAAACGCGGTCCGCTAACAATTAGCGCGTTTCCTTTGTTGTGGACTTCAGCTTGTTCTGGGTTTTAAACATCGACGAAAATTCACGATTATTTCGGCGAGAATAAATTTCGTGTTTATCGCTATGTAGTTTTGCTGTGTAATAAATATAGTCTCAACGTACGGGCACGCTGTGCGCTCGTCTTCACAAACTAAGGGGCCCACCCTTTTTAACAAGAGTGCACAGTTTTGCTCTGGGGCCCGCGATGCTGTTAAAACGCCCCTGGCTATTGAATTTTCTCAATATTTGACAGGATAAATGTCGTAAAAATTAAGAATTCATTGAGTAAGTCGCATCCTTTGGATGGGGTACTCGGACGTTCCGCCAGGATTGTAATTAGCATTGCAATTATCGTCAAAAATCGAATGAGTCTGCTGACCACCGCTGACTATCGCTAACCACCTCTGTACCGATAAAGAAACCCGTCAAGTTTCGAAACCACTAATCGCCTCCAATTTACGACGTCCACATGCCACGGGTAACCCCGGGATCGAAACGAGCTCATCAAAAGTTTCGGCGCATTCCCCGAAGAACAACGACCACCGAAATAAACGCTCTCTCTCCCCCTCTCTCTCTCTCTCTCCCTCCACCCTGTTCCCTATTTAATGATTCTCGCGCCTCGCTCGAAGCGTCTTTCACCTGTGCACGGGCAGCATCGTTCGGGGGGATAAAGGAAACCACGAAGTCCGAGGAAGAGAGCAAGGGACGCGATTATGAGGAAAAAGAAGGAATGGAAACGGTGGCAGAGAGCGGTCGACCGAAGGGTGGGGGTACCGCGAGCACGGTGGGCCTGTTTGGGACTTGACGCAGGCGGAAGGAGCAGGAGGAGGGGGCGAGCGTAGACCAGGAACGATCGAGATCGTCAGTAGGTCACTGGGACGTGGCTCGTGGCCGAGACGAGCGTGGATTGCGCCTTCAGTCAGTCCCCGTTGGCCAAGGTAGCCACCTCTGGGCCCGTCCAGTCGCGGCAGACAGCCAGAGTTCCCCTTTTTCCTTTTTTTTTTTTTTCACTTCCACGGGAAAAGGAAGCACCGCTCGCGCTCGGGCCCGATGACGAACAACTGACGCCGCGAGTCACGGGGTTATTTCGTGTGACCGACGACGTGCTCCAGTGGGGGGCGAAGAGGGACCAGCACGAGAATTTCGAAGATATTCGGAGGATCTTCTAGGTGACAGTGCTTCGACACCGAGGACACGATCGAGGTGCATCGATCTCTTCGCTTCCGGTCCGTTCTCGTTTCCCCCCCTCGCCTAGGGATGATTGGACGGATTTCTGAAACGAGCGCGTTACGTTTCGACGGATGATTATTTCGGAGTCTGCGTCGAGCTGTTTACTTAAGTTTCAGTGCTGTTTATGATAATAATAAATCGATGATGATTTGAGGCTCACGAAGTACAGTTAGAAATTGAAAGTATAGTAGGGATTAGTTTTTCGGGACAGGATCAAGTTGTGATTTAAAATTAACTGTGAAGGGAGGGGGGTGTGAAAATTAATTTGCATCATGAGATTCTATATATTTTTGTGATTTTTCTTGGTATTCATTTTATGTTGTAATTGAGTTCCTTTAATTGCAATTGACTATTTTAGATGTTTTGTACGATTAATGTGTTTGAGAAGATCTAGAGGAGGATCTTATGATTTTTACTTTTTTGTTAAACAATAGTTCGAAATAGTGCGATACCAAACTTGCTTTATTTACATTTCAATTATTTGTCCTTTATCTGAATTTTTTTGTTCAATGATAACATTAGATCGTTTGATTGAATTTTCGGGAATATATATAGAATTAATATAAAATATCTGTGCGAAAGGCCAGAATAAGTAACAGCTCGTTCGAGACTTCAAGTTATCATCCTTTGTACATATGAAACTTCGTTTATGATTGTTTATTACGTTTCAACTCGTTCGCTCCAAGCGTTCATTTCTATCTATAAATTCAATATTCACATTTCTATGTATGAATTTTTATATACTAAAAATTTGTCTTCTATCATAAAATAAAATATCAACGATTTCATCAATTTTAGATAAAACATCTAAATCGAAACGTAATAAATAGCTCATCGAAATCTGTCCAATCGTCTCCCTTACATTGACACGTACAGTTATTAATCAGTTGAACAAAAAATTGTTACCGCCATTAAGAATGGATTTCCGAGGATTTCTTATTCGTCATCAGTTTTATTCGAATATAATTTCGCTCGTCTCCGGTTCCCCGCGTCTATCATCGGTCTTTCTTTTCCGTGCTTCAAAGTTTCGGTGTTTCCCGATCGCGCGGCTCTTAATAATCCTCCCCTTTGATGTCTGGGCTTTATTCAAACTACGAGTTTACCAGCGTTCCACCTCCGGACTCTTTTCTCTTATCTCCGGTGCTGTGCGCGAAATTTAATTTTTTCTATGTATTTTTTCTTCCTCCTCGTCGTCGACTTTCTTTTTTCATTGTGTTTTCTTTCATTTTTTCACTATAACCGTTAAACTTTATTTCCTAGCCAATTTCAGCCAGAAACGAAGCTCACTCCGCGCAGACTTTGAATCTCGCGAGATTGAATTTCCTAGCGGGTTGTGGGAGCGGTTGAAACTTTTTCTTTCGGTGCGTCGCGCTGTACCCAGAGCGACTTTTTAATTAAGAAGTTCGACTTTCGGGGAATATGGTTTAGATGCTCATTGCGTAACGTCTTTCGCGGAACCACGAACAGCCATTGCCCTACTCGTCCGTTCGAGTGGTGATAAACGAATTTATTCTGTTCATCGTATGCCTGGACGCGTCCCTTCGCCACTTACGTCGAAGTTAGGGCTCGCGATTAGGGCTGGAACTTGTGGAACGTTTTTGTATTCGAGTTGCCAAGTAATCGAATAATTATTATTCGAAATTGAAACCAAAAGTTTACAGTCTTGGGTAGAAGTATTAATTCATTTCACACGTTTCATGTCTCAGATTTCAATTGAAAGAACTTAATGAACATTAAGAAGCAAATTGATACTCGCATTCGAGACTGCAAAGCTTTGATCTTATTAATATATCACTGAAAGGATTCCAGGAGTGAGAATATAATAGAATTCGCACGGAATTAAAATGTCTCGTTCTCCTTTTTCATTACAGAGAGGACATACGCATGATGGAGTGGACGTGGTGGAGTATACGGAAGACAGCTTTAATTTTGTTGCTGCCTTTGCTATTGGCTGTGAGTACACGCCGTTCTAGTCGTATTTGTAAACACGACGACGATGCTATCCGTTTCGATCGATTCACTGCAGCGAACCAGAGGAAGTAAAGATAACGCGCGCCGAAACAAGTAGAATCAATCGGCAATGGACAGACACGCTCGGAGCATGCATGACTCAACGCCCGCGCGTGATCCGTAACACCGTCAGAATCGATTTTCGCGAAAACGAGACCTAGTATCGAAAAATTGTATCGCCTATTATCGATTCATTTTCGCGCGCAGAATCGATTTATTATCGGTTTCGACCGCCATCTCGTAATAGTTACGAGAATCACGAATTTTCCCACGGGGAACTACTAGTCCCGGGTATGCACGGCCAATGTCCAATTAAATTTTACTCCGAGAAAACGATTCTTGTCGCATCACCGAGGAAACATCGTTCGGTTCCCTTCGAGAGCAGGTTGCGCCCTGGCAAATAATCGATTCGTGCGTTGCCGTGATCGGTATTATTAAATCGGCGGGCACCAATTTACCGTCGAACGAACGGAGATTACTACTCGCGGTTAGTGGCTTGTTCTACTCATTCGAAGTGACAGACAGCTCGTGCACGGTGACCGTTATGCCGCGCTGCGTAAAACAGGCGATTCTCTATCGGTGCGTCTGTCCGAGTTCTTTAACTCGCATTGTCGCGATGCGTGCGCGACCACCGACTGTTTCCGAGATCCTGGTCGACGAAATCTAGGGAGAGATAATTTAAAAAATATTGGGGTGGATCGTGTTGTTCGTTATTTTCGTCTGGGGTTGGTGTTACTCAAATTTTTTAGTATTTGAACGTTACTATCCGAATAATTCAGTATTCGATTATCACCGCTCGAATATGCGAGCACTCGATTGCTACAAGCACAATTCAAGCAGTACTGTCTGATTCTTGGGACCGTTAAAAAATGTCGAGAGTTCTTCCAGGAGAAAACGAACGAGCGCGTTTCATCGACGCCTAAACGTCTGCTGGTTGGACCGCTATTCGCGGGCCGCACGTGTCGGTTGAGACGCAACGCGACGTTAATGCTTAAGAGGAATCACCGTAGCCGCCGGGCATTTTCTGTGCCACACATTGTCGTCTGATATGGCACTGATCGTTTCGAGGTAAAAGCCTGAATGAAACGGTTACCACCCAGAACTATTCCCGAACGAAAACATTCTCGCGCGAATCGGAATTTGAGTACTCGAGTAGCATTCGAATACTGCAGTACTTGAATAGCAATCGAACGAAATTCTAACGTCGCAGTATTCGGATAGTGTTTGAATTTTCCAACATGGACCACGTCGCGATAGAATCAAAACTCTGTGACGTCGACGCATGTTGATACTTTTTCCGTCCGGTTGAATAGACGATTGTTCAGCAACAAACTGACCGATTTTGTCCAGTCGCGCTTATTCGATTTAAAGTCTATTTGACATTTTATTAAAAAAAAAAAGAAAAAAAATTGAAAGCCACGCTTTCACAGCTTTTATTGTTTAATCCGACCGAACCGTTCGATCGTTATTCCATCGATCGGATCGTCGTTTCACATCGATTTCGACGCAACTTCGTCTATAGGGAGACGCGACAGATTAAACGCAAGGAAATTACGCGATGCGTGCCGCGTTTACGCCGTGTTTGCATTCCAGTCAGCAGACGGTAATTGTCCGCCGCGCGGATCAATGCGTTTTTCCGATATTCGTGTAAACGGGAGTCGGAATTGATGCAATTAATTTCCACGGGAACACGCGCGATACTTTTCCCCGAATCATAAATCCAAACTGATGAAACGCGATGTTTTCGTTATTTAACGGGGAGTAATTAAATCCCGCGACGTCGCCGTTAAACACGTACAACGCCAAGTATCGTTGCCAGATGGCCAGATGTGTTTTGGCAGATGCTGGGATTGGTAAACCTTGGTAGGAGACAAAAAGTATATACGGCTTTCGGGGGCGTAGTTTATCGATGTAAACAAGTTTTCAAATATTTCACTAACGTAATAGTTCTCGAAGACCTCAAAAGTTCGACAATGGCTTATCGAGACCTTGGGAAACGATGAATGAAGGCTCCCGATGCGCCTGGTAGCACCATAGCGTCTAAGGTGCGCGTAGAGTGGTACCTGCAAGCGACACCGCACAGTAGTCAGCGTTAACTATACACAGCCGAGCAGCCCAAGCGAAGATAGTAGGTCATCGCGCCGGACGCGTTGCCCTCTTTCGACTATACTCTCTAGACGATGTTCTTTCTTTTTCTCTCGTACTCTGAGCCGCGGGTCTCCGTCTCCGTCCACTGGTTCCCCTCTTTCTCTCTTTCTCTGTCAAGGGAACAGCCCGCGATACGATATATAGCGGGTCAGATTCTAGTCGAGTTCCAGCCAAGGATTGACTTCTTTTCCATCGGCAGCTTTCTTTCCTGAGAAACGTCTCGCCCTGTTTTCGCGTTGTTCCGTCTCGACTCGACTCGACTCGACTCGTCTCGACTCGACTCGTCTCGTCTCGTCTCGTCTCGTCTCGTCTCGTCTCGTTTCCGATTTCGTAGGCCTCTCGACACGTCGACTGCCATGTCACTCGAATTCGAGTGACATGACGACCCCCGTAAGGGGCCTTCGTCGCTCGTACTCGTCGCGACGTCGCGGTCTGACACTTACAGGACGGGCGACTCGACTACTTGTCCAGTTTTTCTGTATTCGAGTAGTCGAAGATTCTGATAGTTTATAGTAGTGACGAGTATAGTTTGAATAGTACATGAATGCTTGATTATTCGAGTGCTATTCGAGTACTTAATAAATACTTGATTATACTTGAATCGATACTACCACCGTCAAAAAACACAGTTCTCCCAAATGCTACGTAATTTTGTGCAACGAAACAAATTTAAAATCCGACTCCTGGCGACTGGGCGAGACGTGTCGCGGGCGAAATTAGATTAGGCTGAAATACGTTCTGGAGGATTAATGTGAACACGGGATAGCCTGTTGTAAAAGGGAAAAGTACTGTTCGCAGACCATGTAATCGTTTGGGGATATGAATGCAGCTGTCGTGGCGTGTCAAATAGACGAATCTTCTTTGCAGGTCCTATTCAATTTCACTTAATCGTATTTACGACTGTTATTTTTAATTGTATTTACTTATAAATAAAATTGCTCGGCTAAGACTGCTTCATTCTTTATCTCCGAGTTCTTTACGAAACATGGTTGCTGCTACGTCAGTGAAAGCTCATGATTTCAAGTAGTTCCTCGTGCTCCGATACCAAACCGCCATTGATAAACCCCGGTGAATAGGAAAAGAACACTCTCCTTCGTCTTGCGGCCGCTCGGAACGTACAATCTTGCGGACGACCGCTGGCTTTTCGCTGCACTCGTTCACGCAGAGATGCAACCGCCTCTCGATCTCGTAATTCGAGATCATCCTCGTGATTCCCATCCTTCCGGACGATCCAACGACAGTATGAATTTAAATGTAAGAAGGTATTCTTCAATTCCGCCACAAACGTCGTTAGACATGCCTGCGTTAGACGAACCAGCGGAATTGAAACGAACGAAAGCCGTCCCCCGTGGACGACCGACGGTGAATTCGTCACGTCCGTAAAACAATTCGTAGGGATGGAACGGAACGATGCAGTTTGCCGGGGGACGGGGCAGACGTTTACGCACTCGACGCACAGTCGTTTCGCATAGCAGTACAAGGCTGCCAGTGTTCCTCTTTAATTAAAATCCCACCCCGCGAGATTTCTTCGACAAAAGAGCGCGTACGCGCCGACGGTTCTCAGCCTGATTCTCACGGCTGCGGCTCGCCGTCCTGCTGATCGCCTCGCAGCAATTAAATTGCCCCTTGGTTTTCCGGAAGCCACAATTTCGGACGGAAGAATGAACAATCTTCCTTTCAGATCGCCACAGGAAGACAAAAACGAGGTTCTTTAACCTCTCGACTTGGAAAATGGTGCACTTCTTAATGAAAAAGATGTCACGTACTGCTTCAACTATAGCTCCACATTATGCTTCCTCGCTTTTTATTATACGTAACATGATCTTTCTATATACTGATATCTTTACATGCTCTTAAGGAATACTTCCACGAAACTTGGAGAAAAAAAAATGAAACGTATCCATCGACTCGAAAGCGGGTAAGGTGTCGTTGGAAAATTGTCCACGGTGTTATCCAGCTTTCTGTGGGCAGTCGTGTTATCGAAAAGCACGGGACATGTAGGCACCCGGTCGTTCGTACCGACCCGACCCACTTTTTCGCCGCCATCGTCGCAGCGGGAGGAGTCGCGTTACGACGTCGGGTTTTCACTTCGTAAAATCTGCTATCTTATTTTCGATACCGCCTGTCCGTAGCACGTGGACCCGCAGAATCGACGGAACCGTGTTGCTTTCTAAACGGGTAGAAACTCGGCCGCTTGGATTCGTTTCCGTGGCTTTTATTTCGCGTCGATTCGTTCTGTTTTCCGTTCCTGCTCGCGATCGACCTTCAACTTTTCTCATTTTCATCGGCAACCGGCTGCAGTCGCGCGTTTGGTTTCGGATGGACGTGTCTCGTTACATTGAATATCGCAAGCAGGGACTTGCACTCGCACTCGTTCCTTTTTTTCGAAGGACGCAGACATTTCTCCGGATAGAATTTTATTCATGAATTATTTTTTGTACTTTTATTGTTGAGAAGTATAGAGTGTAGTACTTTATGAAATATTTTTGTTCAAAAGAACATATATACAGCAAATATATATATATGTAGCTATATGAATGTTTAATAAAACAATTGTATTCCTACATATATAGATTTCTATTTAACAAACAAAGATTTGTTCGTCTTCTTTCTGAAAACTACCAAACATTCTCATTTAACTTTCATACCACGCGTAGTTTCGAGTCTCCCAATTATATGTAAAAATCTAATAAACCAGAAATTGGTTTTTCGAGATCCCTCGAGCGGAATACCCATTTAAAGCTAAATCGCTGGCCGAGTCGATTGCTCAATTAACGAGCACGCTTTGTCCTCGGTGTTCAGCGAAAGTGTGCTGTCCAACGCGAACGGATGGGCTTCCCACTGGACGACAATGGGAAAACGAAATCAGTCTCGGCCTTTCTACGGCTGCTGTGCTTCCTTCGGACACCGTCGGTTCCGGCACCTGGCTTCTCCCATCGGTAGGGATGGAATCGAGCCATCGGTATGGCCTCACCAATCCAAGACGATCTCTGCAACCAACATTCGCATCGTCGGTTCCAAAAATAAGGTTTTATACGAGGCTTTCGCATCTTGGATTCTTTTTATATTCGACACTGATAGAAGTTTTATGGTAATCGATATTTCTTTGACGTTTGAACAAGTCGCTACACGATTCTTCCATATCCTTCTGTTGTCTTCTCAGAACCATCTACAGTAATTCGTTTAATTCTGAATAATTCCCACGGTAGGTTTTCTTACGTTTTCGAAATTTATGGAAGTGTGACGCATTCGATCGAGGCTCGAGTGTTTTTTTTCTTCTCCTCTCGTCGATAGCTGCATCGCTCTACGATTTCGTTTCACGCATCGACCGGTTCCGCGATACTTTTCTGTCCAGAAAGTCCTTAGACCAGATCGGGTGCAGGTGCAAGTAGAACAAGAAAGCGGACAGGTATGCGTACGGTCGACCGACCTGCCTATCGGTCAGGCGCGAACCGTGCGTTTCCTGTTGATCCTGAATCGGTCGTCTCTGTCGATCTCACGCGATGGGAGGAACGACACGTGACACATCTGCATTATCATAACAGGAGAATTGCTCTTATCTTGGAGTGTTTCTCGTTTTTTACTCCTGCGAATGTAAATTTGAATACGAATCATGATTTGTACTCTGCTAAACAAGATTAGAATTCCACTTTGTAGAAAACAAACTTCTTTAATAAATCAAGAATTATACTGAAAAAAAGTTTAGGACTGTCAAATATGGCAAATCTCTTTATACGTTCTTTATACGTTATTTGAAGTCCAGCTTTAAATTTAAACGACAGAGAAGACAAATTACTTTTGTTCGTGTCGAAGGAACAAAAAGTAAATTACACCTATCGTGTACCTCTAATGAGACATAATTGACGAGTATGGTGCTTAAAAACCCGTCTCACGTGTCCGTGCGATTTCAAATTGCACATAGTTGTGGCGTGTTACCGCGCAATTTATGGTTTTATCGCGTATAACAGAGCGTTATAGCGAAACGATGATGACACCGTAGTGTCCGGTAGAAAGAGACGCTTGAATTTCGTAACTTTTGTAACAGGAACTCGTGTAATTTCGGGAACCTGACTCCGCTGGTACAGTTACGTTCAACTGTCCCTATACGTGATGCTTTTTCGGTATTCTTATCAAATGTACATAGCATACTCTCATAAAATTAAACGAAAAAGTTTCGTGAAATAGATCGACTGATTAAAATGCTATGATGCACCATTTCGTTGGAAAGCACCTGACGTTTTAATAACTGTTCTAATAATAAGTGTTTTCGATAATCTTCAGGCCTAATCAAAAATATTTAATTGCCCTACAATTAAAGAAAAACACTTCGCGATACGTGGAGGTAAAGTAGGGGAGCAGTGAAATTAGTAGGCTTCTAGTGAACACGTGAAATGTAAAATCATGTTTCGAACGGGAACAAGTTATATCGCATTCTACCAGCACGTGGTCGTCTTATAAACCAGTTAATGTGCATCCCCGGTATTACTTTCTGCCTTTTTAACGTGTCACTAACCCGATGAGGCAACGATAATATTATTATTAGTATTATAATATCGATTCGTTCAGTAATACCACTTTTTCTCGAATTAAGAAGGTTAAAGGTTGTTTAAATTTCTTCTTCCATTATTAATTTCTGTATTGGCTACAACCTGAGAAGAATACGAAATAATTATAGATGGATCTCAGTTGTAGTTTTATTTTTGATAGTTCTATAAACCATTGCTCGATGTAGCGTTACCTCTGTGGCCTATTTGCTGGCGCCAGTGCGACGAGTAACGTCAGGCGTCATTTCATCCAACGGCACTGCGGCAGTCAACTGTTAAAGTGCAAGGAAAAATGATAAACGAGTAGCACGTGGCAAGAAATCAGCCTTTTTGCGGTACTTTCAGTGTTTTCAATATTTCTCTTTCCGACGTTTGAACAGGTCATTGTATGATTCTTCCATAATGTTTCCTACCTTTATTTCTGCCAAGTTTATCGCCGGTAATTTCTTCAATTTCGATGAACTTTGTAGAGGACGATTTATCTTAGAGAAGCATCCAACTTCATCTTCTTGTAAATCCATCAAGGTCGAACCGGTCGACGTCGATTCGCGGGAGAATTCCACGGAATCTCGAGCACCGTAACATAGAGTTCGATCGGCATTCCGTGAAAGGTTGCAACGGCGAATGACGTTCGTGGAATTCATAATGCAAACACGTTTCTGTACACCGTGCCCCCGGTGGTGGCGTTCGTCGTCATTCATTGTGATTCCAGAAAGACCGGCGCCTCGACGCCGTTTGTAGATGTCGTAAAACAAGAGAAAAATAAAGCAGAAAGAAAAAAAAAGAGGAACAAGGAGAGAAAAAGTTAAGAGAGGAGGCAGGGGAAGTGGCTCGTTTTCCGGTGCTATATTTTCGGTTCGCCGTTATGGCTCTTACCGTGGATGGCGTTTCGAAACACGGCCGGTTGAATTGCTTTTATGCATACGTGCGGGGCCTTGAAAATTCCGTCGTGAAACGCGTCCGTCCATTTTCCGTTAAGTGTCGTTCGCTCGTCTTTCGAGAAATTCCTCTTCGCTGCGCGCGTACGGTTCTTCGACGTGTCGCGTAAAAATTGGGTCGTTACGTGAGCCAGGCGGTATTTAACGTCAGAATTTTCGATCTGTTGGTTACTATACAAAAATTGTTAACGCATGCGTAGCAGTGCTGTATTGCCTGTATAGTTGCGATGGTTCGAACAAAATATTTAGAACTTAAACTCTGAATACAAAAAGTGACGAATTGTCAATTCGATTTGAAATCTATTAAGTATCAAATATGAAAGCCTCTAGTAGTAGAAACAATAGCCTACTTGAATCTACTTGACTCTCGTGGAATGTTTACGTAGTTTCTCTTGGCATGACTTGGGTCCACTGCGGCACTTAACACACCGAAGGCTAGCGCAGAATTTTAAACGATTCCGTTCTTCCAACTTCGCTGGCAGAAGTTTGGAGGAGGGCTTCTTCGTCATCGCAGGGACGATGCTCCTCGCCGAGAAGCTACGTGTGCACGGCAGTGGTTTGTTAAGACGGAGTTGGGGAAGTTGAATAGCTATCGCGGAGTTTTGGCCTGAACTTCGTGGAACAATGTGGGACGAGTTGGAAAGACGACTTTGACCCAGGTCGAAACGTCCGACGAGAATGATTGGGTTCACCGAAGTTCTTGAGAAGTATGGCGGACGATTCTTCCAGCTAGGTAGTAACACGTGGTGGAGAGTCTTCGGGACAAGGGAAGAAAGGCAAGCAAGTACAGCGGGCAGATGGTCGCCGATTATTATACATTCTACGTTTCACGTCATGAGTTACTATTCGACCCCAAGAATGGCTGGATAGGATGATGTCGAAGCAGTAAACTGCACGCCTCATATCGTCGGTGCTTCTGATCCTCATTAGGCTCATGAGAAGCCCACTTTTCAAGCTTTCTGACTTCGCCAATTTCCCTTAAGTGCTTGGAAACTGTTATAGCACTTACGTCGAGTTGTCTTGCAAATTCCCCGGCAGTTTGACGTGTACCAAAGTCGTTTAGAATTTCTACGAATAATGATATTCGAATACTCAAATAATTGAATAATGATACTTGAATGTTGAATATTGAAATTCTAATACCTCGAAAATTCAAAAATAGTACCAACTTACTCGCCGTTCAACTTATTTTATCGAATCTCGTAAAAGTCGTTAAATTTTGTTTAGATCCAGAATTACAGTATTTCGTATAGTATGGTTTGTAGTTGTTATAGCCTGGTTAGCTTGTCACGTGCGAATTCAGGCCATTCCACGTATACGTATGCATGCGATAATAACACATCGAAGAGTTCATTGTACAAAAGGATACGCGCAGATTTTATTACGGAAGTATGCTGCAATTAGTATAATATTTCGCAAATGATTACCGCAGCCATAATCGTTTTCGGTCATTTTCAACGGTCCACTACCGCACAAGCGACCGCAGCTAGTTTGAGCTCGATTCGACTCAAACCACGATCGATTATTGTTAGGCATCCTGGTAAACGAGCAATAATTTACTACGGCATAGCATCGAAAAGTAATAGCCAATCAAATTATTGATTCAATTATCTACCCGTAAATTAGTAGCAAAATTAAAAAATAACGAACTAATTAAATTTCTTTCTACGACAAATTATTAATTAAATTTGTATCTGTATTTTCCTCTTAATTACCGATAGAGATATAAATAAATATATCACTAATATTTATAGTACAATTTAATATTTCACTACAATTATTTATAAAGTTTATCCATCGCTACCAATGTCAACGCATACACTAATCGGGTAATTGAAGGATTAGTAGAACTCGGCTTACGTAATAAATAGAGTCAAAGAACTCGTGTCAGGTGAATTCCACGAGTTGACCGAAATGTTCAACGATGTATAAAGTACGAAGACTGAGAAAGAATTTAGCTTAGGTTCCCCCTAGGAATTCTGCTAAAATTAAAACCATGCCTAATAGATCGAAATAATTATTAATCGAAGGTGGGGGTAATTGTAATTACACAAAACCTATTAACGAAACAGAATTCACGGACGAATTGATTTAGGCTACAACCGTTAGATGTGCTCACGTTCACGTATATCCAGATCGACTTGCCAATAACCTGAAAATCTCCTTACCCGTTAAAAGATGACAAGAAAATTCTATTTAAAAGAATCTCACTGGCATCGTATGTTAATATACAGCGAAATATATAGAAACTATTTAAAAAGACTCTAACGTAATTTCTTTTCGTTCGTTGCAGAGAGTAAAATGCGACGCCCCATTGGTCGACAGCAGCGCGCTGCCGTTGGAGCACAGGTCCGTTTACGGGGCCCCGGCACAGTACGGTCCCCCAGTGACGCACGGTGCCGAGGAGAACTGGCCCCTGGCGTCTCCTGACACACCCCAAATAAAACACCTGCAGGTCCAATGCGAGAAGACGCACATGCGCGTCAACATCGAGTTCGATCGACCGTTCTACGGTATGATCTTCAGCAAGGGCTTCTACTCGGACTCTCACTGCGTTCACTTAAAGCCGGGTACGGGCCACCTGAGCGCAACTTTCGAGATCTTCCTGAACTCCTGCGGGATGAGCTCCTCGGCTAACCACAACGTGGCGGCCTACGGGGCGCCCACGCCGTCGGGAAGCTACGTGGAGAACACCATAATCGTTCAGTACGATCCCTACGTGCAGGAAGTGTGGGACCAGGCGAGGAAGCTGCGTTGCACCTGGTACGACTTCTACGAGAAGGCCGTGACCTTCAGGCCGTTCCAAGTAGACATGCTGCACGCCGTCACGGCGAACTTCCTGGGCGACAATCTCCAATGTTGGATGCAGATACAGGTCGGCAAGGGACCGTGGGCCAGCGAGGTGTCCGGCATCGTGAAGATCGGACAGACCATGACGATGGTCTTGGCCATCAAGGACGACGAGAATAAATTCGACATGTTGGTGAGGAACTGTGTGGCTCACGATGGCAAGAGGGCGCCTATTCAGCTGGTGGACCAGTATGGCTGCGTCGTCAGGCCCAAGATTATGTCCAGGTGAGTGGACGTTCAGTTGTTGCTTCTACGTGGATAGTTTCTTGGTCCGATACGGCGGCTTGAAAAGTGTTCAATAATTTTTATGAGCACTAGAATCGATCAGTTTGGTAATAGACTCTAAAGCCTAGATTTGGACTGTTTAGGCTGGGATGTCTTCTTAATGATTAACGAAACTCTTCTTTCCTCGCAGGTTCCAAAAGATAAAGAACTTCGGACCAAGCGCCTCAGTCGTCAGCTTCGCCTACTTCCAAGCTTTCAAGTTCCCAGACAGTATGAACGTCCACTTCCAGTGCGTCATACAAGTCTGTCGCTACAACTGTCCAGAGCCTAAATGTGGACACCCCGGTTTGGAGTACGGCGCTCCCGCCAACGGTTTATCTCAGGAATACGCAGCAGCGGTGCATCAGAGCCTTGGCTCGGAATATGGGGCGCCTCCGGTACCGGAGTACGGCGTACCACCGGCGTTTGCCGATCCCAGACACCCCAGCGGACCTGCTGGAGCGTACAGGTGAGTCCGGATCGATCCAATGGGAAGGGGGTACTCTTTTCCTTCTAGATCAGAAAATGGGATTTTTCCTTTCTTGATACTTCTATCAAATTTAAACAATTTCAAAATTACGATATACATATAATTTCAATTTATAAATGTACGATAGTATCGTACGATACGTGTAAAATATTACGTAAATTTCTTATTTTAATAGAATCTTGTACAAATAAACGCACAAAATTTCAAAAGTTACAAGTGCATTTGATTCAAGAAAATGATGAAAATTTAAAAAGAGCATCCCCTTAACGGCAATATGGCGTCTATCCGAGGGACGTCCCGCAGCGAGTCCCTCTAAATTCAATTTCACCCTGGATTCTGACTCCGTATCCTTTTTGGACAGCGAACCGAACGCAGACGTGGTGCCGGCGCCGCAAGCGCAAACCTCATCCTCCTCGCCCAGTTCGACGCCTGGTGACGCGACGGCCAGCAGCTCGCCGCAAAGTCCACAGGATAACATTCACCTACCTCCACCCCCTCTTCCTGGTCACCCAGCGGCTGCCTACCAGACCGTGAAGAGAAAGGGAACCGCCGGTTCCGAGGAGCTCGAGGGCAACCTGGCCACCCTCGGGGGTCGGCCGAGGTCGGTAGAAGGTTTTCCAGCCGAGCTTAGGGGTGCCAGGAGGCGAAGGTCCGACGACCTCGATCATCTGGAAGATGACGATTCCGTGAGTATCAGTTCTAGCCTATAGTTCCCAATTTGGACGATGGTCCTTACCTTGAAGATTTTTTAAAAATCTCTAGGTGTAATAGAGTCCTCCGAATAAAATGCTTCTATAAGTAGTAGGGCCTAATCATGGTTCACCTTTAAGGAGTAGGACTAGTTTCTAACAACGTATCTAAACCATGAATTACTAGTAACCCATATACCGATCTCTGATACTCATTTCCTCGATATCTTCTACAGAGTATCTACCGAACCGTCACCTTGGTCTCGACCCACGTGTACAAGCGAGCAGCCCAAGAGATGACGGACGTGAACACCTCGAGGACGATTCAGGTGGTTGCTCCAGGCGACGTGAACTTCGCCCTGGGGACGACGAACTCCAGCAACGACACCACGGTGGTGATTCAGAACGCCAGCGCCTCCGCCGATCCCGAGACGATCTGCATGAGCCTCCCAGGATTCGTCGGTGGCTTGGTGATGCTTCTCCTGGTGGTGGTCGTCGCCTCGCTGGTCGCGGCGTTCCTCTTCGTCAGGGTGCGCGCCGTGGACCGGAAGAACGTCGGTATGGCGGGCACCAGCTTCGTGCATCCGGCGTACGCAACGGAGAACTGCAGCGTGCCCAATCCAGAGTTCGTGAAGGTGGCCAACTGAGACTCCCGCCGAGATGATCATAAGATTAAAGGTCGCAGATTAAAGGAACTCAGTGAAGGATGACGAGAGACACTCGAGGATGGGCGATCTCTCGAGGACAGACCGTGCTTGGATGTTATTTGATCGTTGTGCCCGCGTCACCTCGTACATTCTCTTCGTTCTCCTCCGCCAGTTCTCTCAACCCGCCGTTCCCATTGGATTCTCATTCTCTTCCGGCTCTCTTCTCTTCAGGCTCGGCCAAACGTGTGCCTCCTCCCCGTTCGGCAGAACGAGCAGAATGTTCGGGTACCGTGTAAATATGTGCCCTAGAAACGCGACTCCACGGGAGAGAGAAAAAGAAACATGGAGGACGAATCAAAGATCGAGAATGCCGGAGAATTGTCGCTGCTGCGGGATCGCGTGATACTGGTGGAAGAAGCAGTATCTCTGGGAACTTTCTATGCCAGGGATGGGCAACTGGTGACCGCTTCGACTGGTGATCGATGGTCAAGATACGAAAACGCGATCTATATCAAGGTGCGAGCCGCTACATAGGATTTTCCCAGTGAGGTACTAGTCTTACGACTATAGAACCGTGCCGGTTAAATTTAGGCTGGTTGGTCTGTCATCTTGGGACGTCTAGAATTGTTGTATCTTGACCATCGAGTATGCCAACGCCCATGACTCTAACGTTACCTGCGTGTGTGCTCGTTGGTGGCTCACGAGTTGCCCATCCTTCATCTTCGCCATCCTCCGATGAACCAACTACTATTACACCTCGAACCTCAGAAACAGCAAAATTATTTACAACCATCGTCTGAGAGAGAGTACAACTCCGTCCTCAACGCTAAAAAATTCGTACCCCAGCAGCGTAGTCTCCCAAGCATTCCTTGAATCGGACTTGGTGGCACGTTGCGATTGCAGTAGAAATGAAGCTAGCCTAATCACGCAGTAACCAGTAAGTAGCAGCGTGTTGCTAAGCCAAGGTTCGTCGAATGATCGCCAGAACAGTCTCGGAGGGCATTGTAAATAAGTCGAGAGTAGTCAGACGGCCCTTCAAGACGTGCGGGGTCCCTTCGAGTCCCGCGTCCTCGATTCGCGAAGCGCGTGTGTACACTTGATTATTTATACATATATATACATGTACGTTTCGTGTACGCGAAAGGTATTCGTTTGTTTTTCTTCCAACATCGTTTTACCTCATTGTCTCGCGGCGCCATGGGTTTCGCGTCGTCGACCTTCCGTGGTGGAAGGTCGCCGCGACGCTGGACGTCACACGTCGACGTTCACGGAGTTCGTGGTTGATCGTACGCTCGCGAAGCGAGCTTATTTATTGAACCCTTTAACTATCGCATCGTTTCTAACCCCCTTTCGATCGATCTAACCCTAATTTATTCATCGAAATTATTGTCAAGATATTCCGTTCCTCCTTCCATTCTTTCTTGGTCGTCTAACTTCGTCCTCCTCTTCGCTTAGTACTTAAGATTTTTAAGGATGCATATTCCCCGAGTGGGGGATATGCTTAAGTATGTGTCGTTAGCACAGAAACACACAGACACGCGTATACAGGAAACGTATAGCGTGGAGTTTGGGTGTTCGGTTCTGGATGGAATGCAGGTTCTATCGATCAGACGGAGATTCGCGGCAAGTATTATGAATTTATTTGTTGAGAGCTCGCGAGCTCTTAACGTAGAGGAGAATCAATTCCCTGAATTGCTCTGACTGTAGCCCGCTTTCGTTTTCGCGACACAGGAGTGAACCAGAAATGGTGGAGAAAGCTTTTATCGTATAGGTCGAGCTCGAGCTTTTATCGTATAGGTCGAGCTCGAGCTTTTAACGAATAAATAGATGGTACAAGATGATAGCTCGTCGCATTCCTCAGGATTATACATCCGACCTCCATGCTCTATGTGGCAGATTCGATTAGATCATGGATCCATACACACGGACACGCGCTCGCGCGCGTCTCATATTGTATACATCGTTACACTGGCACGAGGAATGTATACATTAAGACAAGATTTGATTATCTCATAATTATTTTAATTACATACTCATTTTTATTTATACCTGCGTTCCTCTTCTTCATCCCTTCAACATCCCGTGACGTTTCTCGATCTCTCGAGCAAACGCCTTGATAGTCGAATCATAGCTGAAATTTTGTGACTAACCTGGGCTTCAAATGTTGTTTTCGATAGTTCGGTTGTTTTTAATAAATTTAAACGAAAAAAATATTTAAGATCCAGTTTCTAATCGAAATCAGAGTTTGATACATGTTATTCAGCACGATAATTGCAACGCTACAAAATTTGTCGACAAATGAAATTCGAAAAGGTTTAAACACGAAAGTTTTAAGACAAATAAACTCCAGTTACCACGGACGACATCGAGTTTTCAATGATTTCCACGAATGCAAGTACGGTTTATACTTGGCGATCATGAGTTTACGTTGTCTGGCCGCTTTCTTAACTTCGCGCAATTCGTTGGCTAACTTGTATAAACTACTGTCCGCTTCTAGCTCGGATGACAACAATTTGTCGAAATTCCATCTATCGCGATGAGAAAATTTTGTTAAACGTTTCGCTATCATTAGCGTAATTCCAGATAGGTAGTTTACCCCAACACAGCGTCTTTGGAACTGGTGTCCACGAAATACGACCCCACTTCCTTGTTGAAATCCAAAATCGTGCCCAATTCAATTCTGTAAACAAATTAATCGTGACATTAGCCAAGATAAATACTTATGTAAATCAGATTAAATTAGTCGATTGTACTCTATTTGTACCTAATACTCTTTCCATTAGCAAGAAACTGAAGATTGATGTTCCTTCGATTCAGGATCCTCAAGCTGACGTAATCGGTTAACTTCATGCAAATCGCTTTCAGGTGACAACGTTCATCAGGATAATCCTGAAGGTCGTGTCTGAAATTTACGAAGTAAATAATAAGCTCTTCCACCATAATTATTTAAGTACCACTATTTGAACGATGATTTACGTGGAAGAATTAATTGGTTTCGCAAATAGCGACGATATAAAAACGAGCGACGATATGAACGTCGATATAAAATGTCGTCTTATTGATTCTGGCGCCATCGAATTGGGCATGCCACTGGCGCCAATAATCGTTGCACGTGGAAACCTCGGTTCAGTTTATCCGGATAAATTACCCGGCATACAGCGTTCATTAACCTATTTAGCGAGGCATGCTGTGACGCAGCTGGCGTCGAAGATGGTCGGTCGTTAATTGAAAAACTCGATTATTAACGTTTCGCGGAGTGGAGCGATCCCGTTGTAATTAGTAACCCCCGAGTACAATTGTACTACTTTTTTCTTTGACGTACCCGGACTCGACCTCTTCTTCGTCGTCGTTTGCCACGACAACAGGTTTCAGTTCCGCGACCTTCTTTTCCTTATTTCGCGAGCTCGCCGGTGACGTTGTTGTTTTGCCACTTCGGGAACTAAACGCACTTCGAGTTAATACTCGTATCGATGATATAAATCATCGTCATCATATCACCATAGATCGTTAGATAAAGTCGCAACTTTAAGAAACAAAATGCATAACCTTTTCATCGTAATGTGCAGTTTGAAATAAAATATTCTTCAAATGTTTTGAATCTTACGTATTTGGTTGATTCCCAAATTCTGTGATTTATCGTTACTAAGGGGTGGACTATGATTCGTTTTTCTGTGGACCCTTCAGGTTCTTACCTCTTTAACGCAGACCTTAGTGCAGGGCGCAAGAGTTTCTCCAAGTGCGCAGCTGGCTTCTCCTGGGAGAGAATGAAATATCCAAGTACTTAAGTATAGAGTAGTATTCGAGTAACATTCAAATAGTCAAGTACTTGGATGGTATTCGAATACATGACTTCTAGAAACAATCCAGGTACTCGACTGTTCAAATGTTCGAATACATTATATACTAGTCAGCTATTCATCTGGAAATTCGTAGTATTTGAATAATATTTTATCCGTCTTCGATACTAACCTCGTACACAATCTTGACTATCGACTCCTTTTCGTCGATGTCCCACTTCCACGTCAGCGGCGGTCCTGCCGGATTATCCCTCCAAATTCCTCCAATCTGATTGTAGGACAGCCTGTAGAAATAATTGGAAACTTGAATTGAAGGTGTCTCGACTTCCCCCGACAGTAATTAAAAATTCCTGCGAAATTCTTTTCGTGCACGGACCTCGTCGCGCCGTCCTGATCGAAGACAGCACCGCTGCCCGTGGTGTCGAACATTGCAACAATTTGCGATCTTCTCGTCACACCCATGGAATCCTTGCCTCCTGGGGTGAACACAGTACACATATCGTCTTGAAATCGATTTCAACGATATTTGTACCATCCCTCTGTCTTCGCGACTTCGTCTTTATTAAGCTACTAAGCTAGAAGCTACTACACCAATACCCTTTCGAGTGACAATTTTTACAGTGAGATAAAGCGATAGAATCACAATTACCTCTATCTATTTTCTTTCAGTGGCGAGTTTTAAAAGTATACTTCCACTTGTGCGGATTATTATCATTCATCAATTTCAGTGAATATTTAATTATAATAATATTTATAAATATATTAAATATCGATGAATATTGTTATAATTAAATATTCATTAATAAGCATCGTTAGAATTGTTTTTATTTAGATTTACCGTGATTAGAATAATCATGAAATTAATTCCGCCCTAAGTTTACGTTTCTCTACGAGAACATCGATTCCACTTAGACTAAATCGGTATTCTGCTATTATGATTACATTTTCGATGATCCAGTCCGCAGACATCGATAGCCAATTCCCCATTTGGATAAAACACTTGTCCAGATCCATCGGTACGGAAATTGAGGAAAACGGCGGAGCCATCGTTGTAATACACTTTCCCATCGTATCCGTGCTTCTTGAACCTGCCGAGAAGATTAATGATTAATCGCCAACGAACTATAGAAGTTACTCCGCAGGAACAGATTAGGACAAGACACCGTCTGTGACGTCGTCTTGTTAGCTTTACGCTTCGAGCTAATAGTTACCTCGTTACCACTAATCTACCAAGTTTGTCCCAGGGTTGGCTATTATTGCGAGTTAGTAAATTTTTACCATGTTTACCGCGGCGTGTGCTCGAATTAATTTCTTATTAGCGTCGATAGAATGCAAAGTGGATAACTTTGAAACAGGGTGAAATCAGAGGTGAATTTACGAGAACTTTTTTTTTGTATCATTCTTAAAGGGGTGTTCGTGCGCTATGCGACACCCTGTACACTTATCTGGTAATGGTTCGATGCGTTGGGAAATGTACGAGCTCGCGTATCGTTGCCATCGGGATAACCCCCATGTTAGTATTACGAAGTCGATTCGTTGATGCATAACATTTAACGAGCTACTTCGCACGATCTAGTACCACGGATGACGTGGTCCCCTAATCGAACTCAGCAGCGTGGCCAATAACGCTAGTTTAAATACAACGACGAATTCCGATCGATAAACCTAAGTATTCGATGAAAACACCCCGACTTTTATTTTCAGTCACGTATACCGTCCACCAGGTTGATACTCATGCATACAGATTCATCGTAATAAAAATATATTGAAAACTTACAGTTATAAACAATTGAACGTAGCCACAGAATTAATTTTTACGCGTGATATATTCCAGGATTTTCGAATCCGTCTCTAATAATCGTAACGCCGCTAAGGGTTGCCACGCGTAATATAAGAAGGGTGCTCCACCGCGCGAAATACCCGATAATCTGTGCTATGGTTGCGGCAGAATTCACAGTAGTCGCTTCGCATACCAGTTCAGATGAGGTTTCGCTGGCTTTGCTTGGTACTGGACGATTTTCCTCATGGTTTTGGCAATCGGCAGTACGGTCCAGCCCTGCTCCACGAAGTGCTGGTCTGATAATTGGTACTCGATCGAGCTCCGATGGTCTGGAACAGAGGAATTCCACGAGGATGGCGAACTTGGCGTACCGTACATACGTAAACCGCATTATTTGGATACGATACGATAATGATGACTGAACGTTCGCGGAGCCAAAGTGTTCCCCATTAATGACGATTTGGTATCGGACTTCAGTCGATCTCCATTGTATCAGGAATCTCTATAATGACGCCGAGTTAGATATCGCCGTTGCCAAAACGAGATATCGTACTCGAAATCAGTTCAAGAGTTTGCTAAGGGTAGTCGAATATTCGAATTGTATACGAATCGAATTTGGTACTTAAAATTCGATAAATATAAATCGAAGGTTATCCTCGGAATATAAAGCCACAGCAAAACCAGTTACTCTATTTCTCTATCAAATCCTCTCTCTCTCTCTAAAAATTCCGATAATTTCGTTTCTCTTAATTTCCTCGCGGAAATAAGAGGGCAATTGTTCGTCAATTTTAGAAAATCGAATTACTCTCGTCTCACCAGTTTCGACATCGTGTAGCCCCTTAGCTCTCGCGTTCCTTTTGCGATAACGAGAACCATTTATCTTGCTGTAATCGTCGTCCGTTCTACTCGAATCCAGCAGTCGGCGTTCCTTCTTCTTGCTAACCCTGTTCGTCTCCTTCTTACCGTGGCTCTCTGAATCAAGCGTTGATTTATCCGCCGCGCTCGTACCGCGTGCCTTACCTTTCGCATGCAAGGGGAAATTTAATTCCGACATTATGCTTATTGCTCCATACATCGTACGCGAGACTTCTCGCCGTCAAAGGAACGAGAAGCCGCGAGTGCTTCACTTTTAATTCTCTCCTCGAGTCCTGGGCTTCTTTATTAACGCAATATTCAAGGGTTCCTTAGTATTTTAACAAAACCGGACTATTTCTTAATAAAATATTCAACTAAATCTTCGTTCGAATGTAGTGGAATGCTATCCGAGTGCTCAATCGCTCGAAGTTTATTCTAATACTCAAATATTCGATTCGGATTCAAGCACTGATTTTTTTAACTCTCTCACATAGCAGCACCCAATAATCTCAAGTTCCAACAAAATGCACCCACCGCCTTTACGTTTTCTCATTAAGTCAGAATCAGTTCCTTCTCGTTCTCCGCTCGAGCGACCTCTCCGCTTTCCATCACCCTTAAGGGCAGTTTCTTCTTCATCAAGGTCGTCGGAAGACGTCCCCTTCCTTCTGCTGTCAAACGCATCTGAGTTTTTCTTCCTTCGCCCTCGTGTCCCTTTGCTCTCGCTTGTATCCGCCATTTCTTCCGTTCCGTCGTCCTTTCCTCTTCGGGATTTCTTTCTGCCTCGTTGGCCGGCCGTTCTCCCTTCGTCCTCGGTGTCGTCCATCTTCCCGACACGTTCCTCCGTTTGACTATCCGTGACGGCGTTCCTGGAAGAAGCGAGTTCGAAGACCTTCAACCCCGAAAGTTCCATGGGGAAATTTTTGACGCGTAGCAAAAGTTTCATTTAATGCACGGGTTGTATATTATGCATGTGTACACGTCTAACCTCTCCAGGGATGAATTTCTATTTGAAACGAATAAAAATTCAAACAGATGTTGCTGTTGTTCGATTATACTTATTTCTTTACAATTTTAGTGGTTTCTTTTATTTTACGATGTCGAAAATAAATCCATAACTAAATGTACTCGCGATGAAATGTGACGAACACCTGATCGCTCACCTGTAAAGCTTCTTCCGTCTTCCAGGTTCCTCAAGCACCTTACCATTCTGATCTTTCTTCCCTCGACTGGATTTCTTCTTGCGTCGCCAGAAATCATCGATCTCGAATTCTTCGTCATCGGCAGATTTGCGATTTCTGTCATATCTCTTCCCCGCTGTTCCCCTCCCCCTTGTTCGCGATCGAGCAGCTCCACTTTCATCCGTGTCTCTGAGACTCCCCGAGACCTCGTCAACTTCACGCTGACGCCAATTAGGGTCCTTTCCCGTGACCCTTTTAATTTTCCTCATTTTTCCAGCAGATCCTTCTTCGTCCTTGTCCAACGTCTTCGTTAAATCCCCGTCGAATTTATCCGATCTTCGACTCTCTACTCCCAGCTCTGCTTTTTTCAAGGGCACTCCAGGTCCTGCTCGACGTCTCGCACTTACACCACGAGCTGAACGTTCCATCGCTGGCCTCGGATCACCTGATCGTTGCAAGCTGCCATCGATACCTACGCTTTTATCCTCGTCACTGGATCGTGCATTGTCGGAATAATAATCCATGACGCGACTGAGCTGCGACGCCCGGATGCTGGTTGGCACTTGGAATCGTTTCCAGTCCTCTGGATAAGTCCTAGCGTAATCTCTGTCGGCGTCTGCAAACGGTCCGCTCTTCGAGTACTTGGATTTTATTTCCTCGTCGCTGGACTCGTCCTTACTGGCGCCCTGTTAACGACAGAAGCTTATTTACAGCTCAGCGTAGCGTTATATATACGAAACTAACCGATATCGACTGCTGAAGAGCCCACTCCTCGCAGATGGTATTGTACAACTGCGCGCATTTGCAGCAAAACGTTCCCTGGAAAAGAATTTCAGCAAATATTTCTGTGGAACTTGAAGATATCCGAGGTGGTAATAGTTATTGCCACGCCCTGTATATTATTTTTAAAATATTTCAAAGCTCTTTGTCCGAAACTTCACCCACCCATTGTCGAGCCGTTAGGTTGACAACTTGATCACAAAATCTGCAAACTCTGACGCGGGCTCCCGTTCGAGGCCTCTTCTCGCTCCAGCTACGAATAAAATGGTTGACCAGCCGCAGCAGCAACTTCGTTTGCGCGCAATGGAGCCGTTCTACGACGTTATAAAAATTGTATAAAGCTCGAGAATTAACATGCTCGATGCGCACTTCGTTAGCGACCCCCGTAATCTCATTAGCGATGCGAAGAAAAATCCTTTCTGGGATGCAACGCGTGTTAATTAACCTTACGCTTTACGACAGCTAATTATTTATGTGCCATATTTCTAACGACTTTTGCTATATCAATGGTTACTCATGCTTTTTATAGTCCCTACAGGTTCAATTATCGATGCAATTACAGAAGAACCTCGATGTTTGCGAATTTCGAAACTTTTGTGGTACTCGGTTCTGTTTCTCTTGCAACTATCGAGATTCTATTGAAATACGATCGTTATATAACGCAGACTTCACCTTCTAAACTTTGGTTACAGCAAGCAAGGTTTTTGGTTATTTCTTTTAGAACGAAGGACAAAGTTTGAAGTCTCTCCGACGTGGGACTTGGAGGACATTCTTCCAGGATGTACATAACGTCTTTTACGTCGCCTATGACGCTCTCGATCGCACAACATTTCTGCAGGCATCTCACGAGTGTATTTACCTGGTTATAACAATAATTTTACGAATAATGATATATCGAGGGTTGACCGCGCAAGCAAGAATTCGTTGCGATAAATTGTTGAAAATACTTTGTGAACGATACTATCGGGCAAATCTTCTGTTTCTTGACGTTCCACGCAAGGAAACGTATTTTGAAATAGTCCAGGTCTCTGTGTCTTCATTGCCATGGTCACGACATCTAAGGCTCCGTGCAAAGGAATCCTATCGTGATCTATGCAGCAACATCCGCTCACGTGGAACCTAATTTTTAACACACATTCCAGAAGATCGGTGTACTTCGTAACGGTCACTAATTAAGTAACTGCGAACAGACCTAAAGAAGTCCGTGAAATTTGTTAATAAACGATGAGCTCTCAAGAACATTCGCAGCGCGAGTGCCAGCCATTCGGAATCTTCGATTAGTCGATCTTTTCGGAAGGAGCAGAACTTCTGGCACGGCATTGCGACAAGGGTCTTCTGTTACTTCGCTAGAATCCCCAAGGATAGTTCCATTTGGATTGTAATTAACCAGGTTCACTGTCGAATATTTACATTATTGTCTTTCGCTTCTTTACTGAAGTAAAGGAAAGAAGAGCATCATTACTCGAATATGTTTATTCCAATAAAATTCGGGTACTTGAGTATTTGAATATTATTATTTAAATAAATCGAGAGTTTCATTTACAAATGAGATTTTAAATGCATTTCAAATGAATTAAAAAAGAACGTAGATGCAAGCACGGAAGAGGTTAACGCAATCTCTATTTAAAATTAAATTGGGTGATATAATAATGTACACCGTGCCAAAAAAAAAAAAGAAATTTAGTTACTTCGACCGTACCAAAGTTAATTTCAAAGTAGCTTCGATAATTACACGTCGCACCTCGAATCTCTTTGGCGGATCAGTCCATTTGTTTCTATTCGCACTGACATCAATCACCCCGGTCTATCATCAATACCCCTTGACAGTTTTCATCGCACGGCCGACAGTTAACAACTGACATTCGTTGCGTCGTACAAGATATACGCGGTACGGTTGGTAACGTACAACGATGTTTTATGCAGTTTCATATCGATGTACGCGACACTTTATCGGCTAGCCCGTTGCTTTTATTTATGCGACAGTAGTTTCAGTGTAAAAGATGCGCTCGCCTCTCCGCCGATAACGTAAAGGCGATACCACTCCCGTGAAACGATAAATTGTTGGCGAGTTTTCATAAACCAATGTACAAGAATTTATTTCAGGAAAACGACGTTAACGCAATTTTCATTTGAACATTCGCGCGGTGAAATTGTTCGGAAAAGATTATAGCAGATACAATAATTTATGAAAAATTTAAACGGGGATTATAAAATTCCATGAAAAATAAACATTGTGTTTGCGAGTGAAAAATCTCTGCCTCGAGGGTTCCTCTTTTTTTTTCCTTTCCAGGATTTCTTTCGAACATTTATGCTTCTTTCGTCCAATAAAATTCTAGAAAAAGATATAACGGAGTAACGTATGAAAAATTTAAATGGGGATTGCGCTCGACTGCCCCGACAAATAAAAATTGTGTCTGTAAGTGAAAATCCTCTTAGCTTCGAGGGTTATTTTTTTGTTCCTTTCGTCACTCTAACTGATTACAAGGAACATCCAGGGTTGTACCAACTCACCCTTGTATTTATAAAAGTTTCCACGGCGCCGGATATAATTTATCTGGCGGCAAACAGAATCCCGCACTTTTATGTACCAACTCGGTTTTACCTAACTGCAATATTCATTTGAATACAGTCGTGGGAGGGGCTCTGGTAAAATCAACGCCGCGGCTAAACTTTCGCGAAACGAAAAAGCTGTAAACGTATAGACGTATATGATTGCTACGAAGGGTTCCGCGAGGACTTTCTACGATATTTATGGCCGCGGGGGCTGAATGGGTGAGCGTAGACATAATGATAATTAATCATCGATGCAAAGTGTAATATAAAATCGAGAATGGTTTTAGTAGCGTTAATCTGGAATGGATAACAAACATTTTTCTTGAAGATTTCATATGTCTTAAGCAGACATAATGCAGCAGAAATTTTTTAGAAATTAGTTTGCCTCTTTTATTTAATTCTTTACTCAAATAATTAATTTTCCACTTTATTGCGATAGTGACTTGCATTTCACGTAAACCCTGTGATCACAAAGCTGTCATCTGAACGCCAGCGTCTCTCTTTCGACTCCTAATTCTTTGTTTGAATATTCAATAAAATATTTTCGAAATTTTGATATTTCGATATTCGAAAGTTGGAAAACAATTCATTGCGTAGTTTCTTCGTAAAAATTTTCCGAATATACCTCTCTCGAAAGTGCCCTTACAGCGTCCTGTCCCCTTAAGGGCAGGATCATCTTTATCCCCCTCGGCCACGATAATGGTCATAGAGCAAGAGAAAGTCCTCGACGCACGATTTACGATATCCTTCCGGAACAACGTATTCCGTGCGTGCGCTGTATTAATATAACATCGCGACACGAGATATTAATATCGTCGCGAGAGTGCAGCAGCTCGGTATGCGCCATATGAGGTGCTTTCTGTTCTATGCGCAATAATCGCGAGGGGTAACGAAGCGAGTCCCTGCGCCAGTATGCGAAAGCGGGACAATTTCCGACGCTCGGAATTTAAATGTTCTCGTACTTGGGTCGTTGTGTTTTTAAATCGAACGCCGCCGACGGGAAGATGAGAATTTTACTCGCGGGGAATATAAATATTTCGTGGAAAATGAAATGCGTGGCGAGCGTGGCGCGTGAATTAAAGGCACCGGGTCGATTGCTCTCGAGACAGTCACTTTTAGAAATTATCAGGTAGAGATATTAATCATGCGCCTGTGTATTTTTAAAAATGCTTGATTTTGTGGATATCTGAATCTGGAATACAAAGGTATTGATTTTTTTTTTTGAAGATGCTTATTCTTTCTATTAGGTGGAGAAATGATTTATGCGCCTGTGTATTTTTAAAAATTCATGATTTTGTGGATATCTGAATCAGGATTACAAGGGTATTAATTTTTTTTCAAGATGCTTATTCTTTCTATATATGAAAAATTCGTCGATGTCTGAAGTACGTATAAAACGTCGTGTAAAAAGACAGATGTGGGATTGCGTTCGTTCCACCGGAATTAATTCCCAAAGAAAAGTTTATTTTGGAGCAATTCGTCTACCTGGTCCCCTTAATCGGATGCATCGGAATTGCAAGTTTCGAGCCCCGGTGGTGAGATTGGCCAGAAGTTGGAAAAGTCCCCAGCTGGCCAGGGGATGAATAACACCACCAGATTAGATTCACGAGCTGATGGCTCCTGGGCAATGCTTCGCGAGTATGAAATTGCGTTAGAGTTTACTGCGTGTCCAACGCGCTGGGAACACTGTGTATAAACGAATGGGTTCACTCAGTTATAACTAAGATTGTCGTAACTAGACTGCGAACGTTTAATATATAAGTTTAGTTATATACGATATCAACAATATCCGAATTGTTCAGAAAACCGTTGTTCTTTCGAAATATAATTAGAACCCTTTTGCAGCCCTTTTGCTATATGTATAAAATATAGTATATATATTAATAATAAATATACATAAACATTTGGAGTCTAGCCATAACTGAAATCTATCACGTAATTGTAATCATTTATTGTATCAAGTCATTCCTTCTTGTCTCGGATTGTGTTTATATTTTATAAAAAAAAAAACAGCACAGAGAGTCGATCACATTTTTTTCATAACACTTAAAGGTACGTTCCACACATCAATTTAAATGGCAGAACGATAAATAGCACGAACTGGTGGGATGATCTAATATTTACCGCGACGTAGAACTCGACATGTGTTCGATTTGGTCCCCCTGCATTGCTATCGAATTGAAACGCTCGACATGGATAGTTAGGATGCTGAAAGTATTCTATTATTTCGCTCTCTGTCCCTCTGTTCAACTGCTAACGAGCAATTAAGTAATCATGGCTGCTTCAAGCCACATCTGTTCGAAACCGACGCACTGATTTTGCATTCTGTCGGGGCTTTGGTTGTATTTATCTCGAGGATCAACGGGCTCAGCTCAGATTACGAAACATTATGCCCCCGCGTATTATACAAATTCGAGCCCGCGTCTCAACCCGAATGACAACAAGACCGAATATATTTCCAACTATTACGATATTTCTGGTCACGCGCCTCGTTACTTTCTCCCAGAATAATTACTGGCCCAGCGGTATCAGATTTCGAATTCTTACGGCCGTTTCCGTCGCTCGCAGTTTTCTTTGCAGCGCGTTTCGCGAACATCGCGGCAATTAGTCGCCGAACAACGAGGTGAGCGGACAGAGAAACGCGGAAACGCCCAAAGGACATAATTCCTCGAGGCGACTCTCAATTACTACATTTTTGCGGCGTGTCGCTTTCCAGGGGGCGAAAGAAGATCGCAATTAGAGAAATTTTCTCGCCGCGGCACGGCCTTGAAGCGTTTTCTGATCAAAGCGCGCCGGGCTAGTGTGATTACAGATAAATTCGTATTTAAAGATGAGTTTAGGGTGCGCATAAATTGTCGGTTATTGCTGGCGAGCTCTTTGAGCGCGATTCGCCTTGGATCTTTCGTCAATTAACGCTACGGACCCGAGAAATTGCGCTCCCAGAAGTTGACGTATAAAGGACGCGTCACTCGGCCCGAGGGTGTTCATCCAGTCGTCCTGAAAGCGGAGGAATTCCTCGAGGGGGCCTTTGAGCCCGATTCTCTCCCTGATTGCAGGTATCCGTACTCCTAGGCGCGATTAAACCACCCGCAAAAACGATGATATAAACGGGACATGGTTGCCGTAGAATTACTATCCCATTCATTTGCATTATTTTGTGATCCTGAACGCGCTCAAATAAAGTGATTGCATCACGGTTCTCCTGTTGCGAACTAAACGCTTTGTATAAGACTGTTAAAATAGCATTAAAAATATTTCCGCGAGTTTGTTAAATGCATTCCGCCCTCAAAGTCAGCAATCATCTTTTCTTCAACGCTCCACAGGAGTCTCCACTTCTCAACCTTCCTGGGAAAGGTCTACCCCTCCTAAACATTTCCCAGATCCAATGAGGATTCTCAAGCACGAAAGCAAATACAGATAAAAGAAACGCTTCAGCCATGGCCAGTACGTGGACTGGCAGACCAAACGGGAACCGATTCCATCGCCAAAGGATTACCGTAATTACGTCGCGGAGAAAATCCGTCTAGCCAATTTGATTTGTCTTCGATCAAGTGGCCAGACCCTCCCTCACGCCCGCTCGCCCAGCAATTCCGCGCATCTCTCAGCCCGGGGGTGGTCTATCGATAAGGATAAACGTAAAATCTAACTGCCGGTCGGTGGTTTTCCCGCGCTCTTTTCAGCGCATCCCGCGGGCGAACACCTACGCCAGCCGTGTCGGGCGAACATCAAAGCCGCGCTAGTGCACTTACACGAGATGAGCTTTTGCGGCTGAAAAGCTTCGGGGAAAATTGCAAAGATCCCGACTCGCCGGTAGAATGCTTTCGGAATGGCGTCGAAGTACCCGCGCCGTGGAATACCCCGAGCTCCTTTATCGCTTTTCATCAAATTACAGTCGAACGTGCCCCATTTTGAGACGTGCGCGACGGACATCTTGTTGCGACGCGGGTTGGATTTACTGGGAAATTCGGATCGCTTCGTCCATGGGAAACAAGGTTATGAAAGCTCTAGGTGAAATTAAACGCAGCTGCGTTCCGCTTGGAAAAGTCTGTGTATCTCCTTTCGCCATCGTTTGGAGGGTGGTAATAGTGGCCGGGTGCGGAGTCGGAGTCGGAGAAGCGATATAGTTTGGCTTAGAACCCAAAGTTGTTCTCTGTTGTATCGACAGAACGTGGAATTCCCCTGCTTTATCGATGGAGAGCTCTGCCTTCCCAACAGAGACCTCCTCTCGATCTTACCTACGTCCTTTCTTACTCGCATACTTCGCATCATCCGATCAAGAGTGGAAAATAAATTTTACGAAATGATGATCTTCGAGATGACCTACTTTACGCATGAAATACAAGTCGCACGACTGCACGCAACTTGCTCCGTTATTAAATTCAGTTATTTACGCAAAACAACTTGTTCCGTTACTATATTCAGCTATTTACACTGCCAACGTACAGCAAGCATACAACCGTTTCCCTCGCAATTGATATCGCATCTCCGATAAAATATTTGCTCCGCGTTTTTATCGCCGTTTCAATACCTTCATGAAATTCATTGCAAACTGCCACTGTAAAAGCGATCTCAAATCCTACGAACGTTTCCTATCCGCCCAATAATGCCATTCTGATCGACGACTTAAATCCTCCAGTCCCATCAGCGAGCATTCGTTGATAGCATCGAATTCAAGGGATACATTCAAACGATCATCGCGAGACGACTCGGATGTATCTCTCGTCGTATCTAGAATATTTTTGTTTGAAACGAATTGAAAAAATTGCCAAATGTAAAGTGCAAAGTGCAAAGTGCAAAGTGTAAAGTGTAAAGTGTAAAGTGAGATTAGATTTAAATTGGCAGGGACGACACACAAAAGTCGCGTGCAAAATTAAGTAATATCCATAAACACATTTGAAACATTTCGAAAATTACCGTTTGTCCCGGTAGATCGTTGAAATGTCACGCTGTGCGTCGCGGCTCGGTTATCAATAAAATTAAGCGCAATTAACGCATCGATTAAATTATCGAGCGATTAAACTTTCATTGATATACGACCAGCGGCGTGTACGCGACCGCGAACAATTCAGGCATTGTTTCCAGCGTAAATATCGCGTTGCCGTTTTGGCGTGAACTCTGTACGAGTGCCGCGGATAATCGAGGCGTCGCGACATTATCAAAATCCATGGTAATGGCCGGCGGGACGATAAAATTAGCATGAACGAGACTCCTGCGCGCGTTCGCACCTGCAGTTCAAGAGTAACGGGCCATGAACGAGTGCGCGAGAAATGGCGCATGAATGGAATACTTGGATACTCAACGACAGCTCGTGGGATTTACACGTCTCGCAGGATCATGAAAACTGACGGGTGGATTGTTGCTGGATCTTTCGGGAGGAAGTTCTTGTTTCGATGTCGCCGAAGACTACAAGATATCCAAATTTAAACGAAATTATTCGTATGATAATTGTACAATAAATAGAAAAATCTTCAGCTTTTTTTGTTTAAAGCATTCGATGTTACAACCGTATAAACGTTCCCGCGGAAACGTGTTTCCGTTTCAAGTAAGAGAGCTTTCGGCGCAAACCGGGCGCAAGATGATTCGCTTAAACCGGTTCTAGGAACTACTTAGCACACACGATGACTATGATCCCTTAATTCAGGGTGAAACGTGCCACGGGCAGCCGACGATGCGAATAACCGGATAGCGGGCAGAAAGTGTAGCTGATAGCGGCGCGGCCAAAGAGGGGAACGGAGGGAAGGGGTTGTCTCCGGTTTAATAAGACGCATCACCCGCTGAACGGTTTCGAACTTTGGATCGACTTTGATTAGAGCATCCTGCTAATGACAGGGGATCGACCGGCGTTTAATCTAATATTCAAAACTGTCTGGGTTAACTCATCAGGAACAGAATATTGGCCTGTCGGTCTACGAGGCCGTTGGCATATCTTCTTGGTCGCATTCGTTGATCCTTGACGCGATTAGTCGTTTTTCCATAAACGACGCCCGAACGGACGTCATTAGGACTGCTCGTGTCGTCTAAATCTCGAGAGGTATTTCGCGTAGAGCACACTTGTCTTCTTAGACTACTAGACTTCCAAAGCATCCTTAAAAATATTTATTAGATTGCAATTAGAGAAACGAGTTTACGTTATCAATCGAACCAAGCCGAATGGCAACAGAGCATCCCAGAGTGTACTTTCACGTGTCGCTGGTGGAAGACAAAGGGATGTCCTTACTCCGAATCGTGGCTCCTCGACCCGAAAACGTTTTGTCATTGCGTCGACTTCTGAAACATTTATCACCTGCCTCTTTCTTTCCTTCTCGGCAACCTCCGCCCCTAAGCGTGCTTCCTCCTTCCCCGCTCAAGTGGCGCAAAAAGAGAAAAAAGGAAGACCCGCTCGAGATCCTTCCTCCTCCTTTCTCTTTTCTACGCCACTCGGATCGGGACCATTTCTTTCCGTTCCAAGTGACAAGAAGTAAACGAGAAAATGCAAGTTGCACGACCGCGTGGGCGTTCGCGTAAGCGCCCTTGAAATATGATGTCCAGGGCCGTGTAATTCCATCGGTGTATTGTAAAATACGCGATCCTCAGCGTTTATTCTTCCACAACAGCCAGCGGGGGCAATTGCAGCGAAGGAATAAGACGGGAATGAGGTGAAGTCGAGTTATTGTCCGCGTTGTCTAGGCAGCTACGATTTATTGCATATTATATATTTTTCATGTATAGAAATAATTTTCAATTAGCTTGTGAATATTTACTTGTGCTATATTTCCTAATGATTTGCACTAATTAATATTGCAAATATATAAATATAAATATATATATATATTAATATATTAATATCCTTCCATTGAATGTCCTTTATTATGGGCATGTATCCTTACTACATAGTTAGCAGGTACTATTACTATTACTATTATTGTTATTTTCGTTATCATATTAATATTATGAAATTCATGACAGTTAATTAATTAGCCATTCCTATCTATCTACTCCTCAAGTAAACAAAAACGATGACGTGCTCGGTAAAAAATTAAATTTAAAAAATAATCAACTGTAAAAATCCAAATAACTAAGATCAGAAACATTCCAGAGGACAAAGTCGCCGTAAAACATTGATCATTGGTTCTATAACTGTCCCATATCGACCTCAACCCTCTCCATGCTTCCACATGGGCATGATTTCCGTTAACCCTGAAAGCACCAGATTTAGTAGCCATTCCGACTCGAGGCGGAACAAAGCCACGGAAGGAAAAGGAAAGTGTACAAAGTGCGCGAGTCTAGAAGGTAACAATGAGATGTAAGGGGTTGGAGGAGACAGAGAAAGGGTGACTCGACTCTTTTATTACTCGCTGTCTCTTGATACGGTCCTTACCACTAGCGAGCCAAGGAGACAACCGAGGTTAGAGATAGTCAGATGGCATTCAGACAAATTTCGAGCGAACCAAGAGCTCGTAAAAGCTCAGCCTCCTAGCGACCCTCGCCGTCTAAGCCCATCGGGGGTGAATGTGATCCGCCAACGGCGTATTTCGACGACACCAACAGGGGGGTTAGGGGTTGGAGGTGTCCGTTCATCCTATACCTGATTCAACCCCCGCCGTACGTCGTAAAGAGCTGCAAATTGCTGTCCACGAACGGACGGAATATATAAAATTTGGCTGTCCGCCATTTTCGCTCCATCCACTTTTGCACATGGGGAGCCGAAATCTCTGCTCGAATGGCCGCAGTTTCATCAATGTTTTTTGCAATTAGGAACCCGCCACGGTGCATTAAACTTGCTTCGCAGAGAACTCGTCCATCCGACGGGATCAAGCATTTATAGTAAATATTTCATACCGGATGTGTTTGGTTAAATTGGCCTTTTAATTCTCTTTGAGGATCACGCAGTTGTGGCCCAAAATTCTAGAATTTTTCTTTATCAAATTACTTGTACCATAATTTGTCTTTAATTTCAATTTAATATATACAATTTTTATTGCCATTATATGCTATGTTTCGCGGGATGTATCTAAAAATGGCGAAAATACAATAAAGAACCGTTCACCCTCCTCCCTCAATTTCTTCGGCGTCGCAAAATCCCGAGTATTTGGCTAATCTCGCAGCATCTATAAAAGTAAGAGCGCTTGTCGTAAAGGGGTGTTATTACGGGGTCCGAATCGATTGCTGTAATTTCTATACGGTTTTACGAAGGCGCAAAACTTTCCTTCGAATTCGTGCGTATACACCGAACGCGTTTATCTTCTTGGATGTTTGTCCGCTCAGCAGAGGGGGCGCCCCTTATTGTCGAGGAAGTTGCGACGGGGTTGGCTACGGGTTAAAAAAATATCGGAAGAAAGAGGGTGAATTTATAGTTTATTAGCTTCGAGCCAACTAGGAAGAGCAGACTATTGGGTAAAGTCCATTGAAACTTCCCTGCCTCTAGGGATAATAAAAGAAAGTAGGGAAAAAGTGAGCGAGAGAAAGAGAGAGAGAGAGACGGACAAGAAATAAAAAATGGAGGAAAAGACCGTGGCTACGGCAGACGGGAGGATCTCGTGAAGTTGGAAATCGCATAGGGACCGAGGTATTGTTCTATCGAGAACATTTTGGTCGACGATGAATAAGGACTGGGATACTGCGAGTCTATTTTTTACTGTGCGCGCAAGATGTAGAAATATTCCGTGGGTAATGGTTAGTTTTCTCTCTGAAGTTAATTACTCATTGTTACGAGGGTATTTATATAATTAAACTGCGGATATCTATGCGAGTTCATATTTTTACGGATTATTGGCGAAAATGATAAAGATATGAATTTGCATAAACATCCGCGATCTACTAATCACCCACCAGATTTTGGAGACGAATCATGGCATGACAGCACGGAACCGTTGGATTGATACACAACCATTTCAAACAGATTTTAATACGATTGTTTGTTCAATATGATCGCGCAAGAGAAGAAAATAAGCCGAGTGTCTTAACGGGAGTCACGTAGGGGGGCTTAAATAGCAAACAGCTTCCCCGTCTGTCGGGATCTATTAATTTAATACCGTGAAATCGCTTTGTTTTCCTTCTAAACAACTTCATGATGCAGTACGACAGCGGAGACCTGTTTCCGCTTATCGAGCCGGAAAATATCGAGACAGCTTACAAATTGCATGCCGGAGTGTTCGATTCCCAGCTGGAATTTAATTCCGCGCACACTCGCGCGTCCAAGAAAATCGTGAAAGTTATAGAACGCCGGGGAGAAGCGACGGGCTTCCTTTTCGAATAGAATTAAATAAGCTTGTATATTATGCAAATGCTTCTCGTACCCTCTAGCGCGTTACCCTCTTATTACTCGAGATCGGGACGTATCTATGAATCTTTAAATCGAGCCGTGTCTGCCATTGACGTCGAAAAGATTGTGAACCTGGGAATCTCGTACGAAAATGTGGATTACTTTTCATTCGGTTGGCGAAGATTCTATTTATATTAATATATATGTACATGCAATATATACTAAATCAATAGGATATCGTATCGTTTGTTTTAGAGAAATAAATGCAAACGTATGAAATATAAATTGATACCAATAATATTCCAACAAATAATACTAATATTAAACTTCCAAAAAATACCAAAGCCTTCGTAACTTTAACTTACATCTCGAAAAGCGTGCACGCATTTTAATATCAAGACCAAGAAGACTCGTTTGTTCGGAAACCATCGCGTTCAATTTAACATATGTCTGCATTCGAAGAAAAGCAAGTTCTAGACTCGGGGACGCTCGAAATACTCACGCGGAGAACGTAAATGTCGGGATGGCAAGTTGCCGCGGCACCGGTTGTACGCGAACGACGGAAAGTTTCGCGTCGAAGTTCACGTTTGGGAAAACGATACTTCACGCGACACATGAACCTAACATAACGAAGCGGCCACCGCGCGGGGGAGGCACGACTGACACGTTCGATACACAATTCAAACTTTGTGTTAATCCGGCTGCCGAGGGTTAGCTTAAAACTCTGTGAAAACTCTTTCGGCGTTCATATGTGGAAATGTAATCAATCGGAATCCCCTACTGGTGTTTTCGAGCACGTACACGAAGTTGCAACATTTAGCAGGTTTTTTTTGCACCCTCCGCCGTGTTGATTACCATTATTTATTATTGGCTTTAACATTGTATTCATTCATTACCGACATTAATTATTAACTATACGAGAAAATTCTGCAGTGCAGAATTCTTTTAAGAATAAAAACAAATGTACACATACGTTTCAATATCTCTCGAGAGGTTAACTAAATGTCCATGTTTTAATTCAGCGATACAAACAGTTTTAAAATATAACCCCGTTCCACTTTCTGCTTTGCAAAAAACTTCATTCCGCGAATTCCGTCTGTCCCTTCACGAGGAATCGCCGTCTGGGAAAGGAACCACCCTGAATAACCGCCCGGCTCGTTCGTTTCGTAGCTGGCAAAGTGATTATTCGCGCTCATCGCCTTCAAATTTCCTCGTCTGTGCAGCCGCGGGCGATTCGTGCCCGGTCTCAAAGAAGCCACGAAGCGAACGTAATCTAGGCGACGCAATACCTCTCGCTTCCGCGCAATTATCAGCCGCTGCACGCGGAAACAAAGTGTGGAATCGTATTTCGTCGTTCAGTCAATGTGGCGGGAAGTGATAAGACCGCCCTTCGACCTGCCCTCCATCCCCCTAACCCTCTAGTGTACGCTTACGCGTCTCTACGGGGTGATTTACAAGCCCTCTGCAGAAACTTGACAGGACTGTCCGTATGGAACAAAGAAGTACAGAGAGGAATCAAGTAATTCATCCCTGGAGCGAAAATGAATTTTTATTGTCGAGAGAGGGTAACGAGGAGCAACACTGAAACTATCAACTTGGTTAATTTTATTCACGTACGCTCTCGTTTATTGATACGTGGACACTTACCACCTTCGATGAATGATTTGTTACTATAAAATCTTTTGTTGCTCTCTCCGTTATTAATTTTGGAATTCGTCCAATCCTTCCACTTCTCTCTGAATTCCAAATAAGAAATCGTAGGTTAAAGGAGGGTAAAAATGAACGAAGCTCGTTATAAAATCGCACGTGGGAACGTTATCAAGTCGAAGCTGAAAGGAAAGATAGAGTATGGATGAACTTCTCGCCAGGTGTTGTGGCGTTTACACAATGCTGCCAGTTCCCGAGAAACGAGGTCGCACCATTTACTTCTAAGACACACCTTGCATATTAAGTATATTAAACCTGCAGTGCTACCACGTATACCCCAACTGTATATCTCAGCCATGAAACTACCCTCGGGAGGGTTGAACTCTACGTTAACTTATTTTCATTATGCCTGGTCATATTTTCGCACTATTTACTCATTTCATTGTTTTTAATATAAAGAACTTCCATAGATAATGCTAATAAACTTCGCAATCACATCGAATTAATTACGTCGATCTTTCCTTGCTATCGCCAGAAAGCATAAACAACAAAGTGTTATTTCTTAGGTGTTCTAACAAGACGGCTGACGAATTTCTATCCAAATTATTCGAAATTCATGTAACGATCGAAACCACCTTCCTCTCACTTTGTATTCGATTACCAGGTGCTCCGTTCTAAAGTCTCGCTTCAGTCTGAAATTCGCGTAATCAATTAGCACCGTGCATTTGCTAATTAGACGCAGTATTGCAGGATACAAAACATCCTCGAGGTAGTCAGAATAATAAATTAAATAATTGCCAACTACAAGACAACAAGACCGGTTGGTTGTACTCAATTTTGCAACTAGTTTAAACCAGATATTACGATAGATAATATTGATTATCTATAACTGGACACGTGTCCATAACTGGCTCTTCATTACTCTGCGCACACATATTTGCGTAAGCATCGATAAATGAACATTGTCAATGTTTTTCCGTAGCAAACACCGACGCTGGTAGACAGATTCGAAGTTATGGAGCGCACGCATTGATGCCCCGTTGAATGTTTGCGCTGTATATTATTGTGCGTATTGTAAACTATATTCAAACACGCGCGAATTCTCACGAAAATACCGTACAATTTGAAAACAACTCGAATATGAACCGAAATAAACAAAAGAGATTCATGAAACACAACAAACATTATAAAGTATCTCGTCAAAATATTAAAAATCTTTCATGATACTTCAGAAGTTTTTCTAGGCGTAACGAATCCATTCCAGACAGTAACTCGAAAACGTACACCCGGTATGTGACAGAATGGTCTCTAGCATATTGTGGGATCCTGGATCCTTTCCGTCGTGGGGTGGCTACCCTTATCTTTAACAGACAGCATTCCAATCGAAGCGTGTGCTCTACTTTAGTCCTTATAACCAAGCGAACAGCTTGCTATGACCCACGCGTTACCCGATTGGGGTTCGCGAGCCTTCTTCTGTTTCGTCCCTAGGGACCCCCTATCGAATTGATCCGGCTAAGATTCACCCGATTATACGGTAGCTTCTTCAATTACAACGCGGTGATTATAATTACTATTTCACAAATAGAGGTATTATTATTCTTTCTGTGGACAGACTTTCGACTCGGCCTGTACGTAGAGTGACGCACATGCGTTTTAATACAGAGATCTCTGGGTGCATTAATTAAGGGTGCTTTCTCATAAATTATCGTAGATAGCTGCACGCGTGATATCTCGTAGCAGGCAGAACTTCCGCGGTGTTAAGTCGTGCGCGGCGTTTCCTTTGTAACTTTTTTTAGATAAAATCCTCATGGTTTATACCACGACGACGCGTTCTGAGTTTTGACAAACCACTTATAAACGAGCTGCGAATAGTCAGATATACGTAAAGACTTCAAACTAACCTCAGCTTTTCGTCATAATTTGACCGTGCGGTCGTACGATTAAATATATTATTTTATTATTATTATTTTCAGCGAAATAAACAATGATTTCCTGGATACGAAATAAAAATAATTCTTCGAAGAACCGAGTACATTATAATCGACGAAAATTACGTTCACCAACGTTAGGTACTTCCTCGGGACAGATATGTTAACCATAATTCGATTATTAAGTCACGAGCCCATCGCGATCAGGATGCTTCCTCGAGCTTAATTAATTACGCTCGCGGCAAGCTGTTCAATTTTCAGATACGCAGCTAACATCATAGTCCCTCGATGAGGATACAATGTACGATCAGGAAACGCGCGGAAACTGCTACGGTACAAATTTAATATTTCAAAGTGCTGCGCCGCTCGAACGCCCCGGCAGAATGTCGCTTCGACAGGTCGAGAGGAAAAAATTTTCGCTATCTGGACAACATCGTTGGCACGGTTCGCTGTAGAAACTTCCCGACATCGTCATTCTCCTCGGAACAAGACAAAAGGTTACTTTATCGTTTAACGAGAAAACTTCGGGAACTCGAAGATTGTGTAATTCTCTTGACAGTTTGATTGTGTGTGCCGTGGAATCGATATGAATACTCGTCTTTCTTCTTTTGGCACGTTACGTGTATATTTCTGTTGCTGGGATAAAAGCGGATTTTAATATTAGAATGATATAGATATTCGAATATAATTATGCAAACAAATATGAATATCATTATGGAAGTAGTTAAATAACAAATAAAGAGTAATCTTTTCCTCGTTATTAGAACCCTTCATCCAGATAAGAATTTCGCCTATCAGTGCCCCATATGAGCAGCATTTTACGTAGACGTAAGTATCGACGTGCACGTGTGGGCTGGCGTGTGTGTCCTATTCGAGAACTGAAGTGAGTTACCGAGTTAAGGGTCAACAAGTAGAAGGGTGTTAATTCTCTCGTTATATTCTCCTTTGCATCCCCTTTCCGTCGGCCTCTTTCACTCCGTTCCCTGCGACCCTTGTTCTCTCTGTGGAGAGACCGATAATGGACTTTTAATGCGTTCGATTTGCCAGTCGTAGTGGCTGGGTTCTCCCTCCCACGCTCTTTATAGTAAGATTTCCATATTTCCAATTCCCTCTATTCGAACGAATGCGTGTAAAGACGTCGTTCTTCCCTTTATAAAAGTTTTTATTACAGACGTTTAATAACAATTGTCGATCTAAATGTACGATTTCAATTTAAACGGTCATGGATCCCCTGTACTCGCAGCAATATTTTAGTTGGTCGTCGAATATCGATTAGGAGGGAGTGGTTTGTAATAGTTTCGAAATGCTAAATGCTCTTTAACGATAAAATATCTTTGCAATTCAAGGCAGGTAGAGCAAACTAAATCCGTCGATTATAATAAGTGTTACAGTAATTGTTCCTAAAAATTGCCGTAAAGCTTTTTAGTTATTCATTTTTAACACTTGAGTGTCATTTTAGTTAAACTCGATGACTCGATAAACTAGATCGATACTAACTGAGTATTTGAACATTGTCACTCGAAGAATTGAGTATTCCAGTACCATTGAAATATCATTACTCGAAGAATACGGTATTTGAATACTATTCGAATATCATTATTAAAATAATTAAATACTCGAATGTTATTAATCAAATAATTGAGCGTTCGGATGTCATCGTATAAATAATCGGATAGCGAACACCGAAAGTCACCAGTTCTTTCTCGTTCGAACTTTCAATCTAGATAAGAATTTTACTTACGCCGCCATGTGTACGGTACGTCCAGTATTTTGCAGCCGTATAATCCCACAAGTTCTCCTAGTGAAAAATAGTCACCGCTCGCGGGACAATTCCGTGAGGTTGACTCATTACTAAGGGGGAGACTCGGCGCAATCCTGTGGGGCTTGACGCGTTCATTCGATATTCTATCGAGTTATGTCTCGGCAAATATCGATCGAGCCTGATACACGTCAGTGTACAACCCTCCCCAATCGAACCACGGTAACATCATCGTATCCTCGTCGAAACCTAGCCGGTTGTACGGCGGTAGTTGGCGGTCCTGGCTCGCCCCGAAAAATCTGTAAAACTCTTTCAAAGCTCATTCTTTCGCGCTGTCGCTCAAATGGCTCGTCCCGGAATTCCCCATGATTTGCTTGGCCTCCAGCGACTGCGCCCGTCAGAACAGAAAATCGACTCGATGCCCCCGAGCTGCGAATGTCATCGTCCCTCCGAACGGTCAGAAGATCCTGAAAATCCGAAAAGCTGACCGAAAGTATCCTTTCGGAATGCAACATGAATGGATATTATGTATATAGAACGCTTCGAATTAATTTAAAGATATACTGCTACATATAGAAACGTGCCATTTAGATGTTATCAAATTATATTTAAAAGTTGTATATTTTCACTAAAAATGTGCATCTTCTACCTTCCAAAATGAGATCACATTTTAAGGATATTAACTGAATCGAAGTTTATCCTAAAAATCCTGAAGAGTAAATATTACTTCCAACGAGCTTTATGAAATTTGAAGAGGACCGATAACCCAATGGCCCGTACAAAAAATGCCCATTCTCGAATTCGTAGTGTCAGATCACGTTTTCAAGAGGAAACGGTCGAAAGTGCCTTCAATGATTCAAATGGATTGCTCGCGTGTTTCAGGGACGGCCAATCGATTCTATTTCTCCTATTTGCTCGGCATGTTCACGTCGATTGCTCGTTTATTTATTTATTTACTCAGAAGCAATTACCATTCGCCATTTGCCGAAGGCACGTTCGAGCGCTTCTCCTATGTCAAATGTAATCCTAAAATATTTCCACCCCCGCAAATGTATCGTGCGATGTTATCGTTTCAGAGCGTTATAAACGATAATTTTTTACTTGTGAAAAATAATTATTTATCGAAAATTTGGCGTTTGTCTACGTCTAAATTTACGCCTTTGGAAAGGCGCAGATCTAATTTCTAATCTAATCTGGACCTAATACATAGAAGATGGCACCCTGTCGTCGATATACTTCCAACCTGGAACTGTCTAAATAGGCATTCGTTACAGGGAACATCGCCGAAACAATCGACGAGTTACTGCGATCGATTTCCAATCATTATTAATTATCGGAGTTAATGATCTGGCTGATTGGAAGGGAGCCCGTCTCGAGGACCTTGTTAGTCCCACGGTGGCTGCTTCTTCGATATAGATATCTGTTCTTTCGGTCCTGTCCGTCGCGTCAGTTTCGTCGGGTGTCCTCGTGATCGTTAATTAAATAAATTCACCGCTAATTGTGTTCGGGCTTTTCATTACGAACGTGTCGGATCGTTACCGTTCCCAGCAGAGTCGTGGGGCGGGGGCTCCCCCCTCTCCAGGGTATTCTACATGCGCGACACTCGCTTTCTGGCCCGTCTTTCCACCGCGACGTTAAAAATTCCCACTTCCATGCATTTCCATCGTTCCGATACCACGGTTCATTAATTGCACTCGATGCTAATATATCATTTTTGCACGACGCGTTATTAAATTGTTAAAGTAGCAATCCTGGGAGGGGGACGGGAAGTACTTACAGCGTTAGGAAATATTTATTTATATATTATTATTTCACTGCGATAATTGATGGAGGACATGAAAATAATTCGTACTTGTGTAAATATGCAGGCAACAGTTGAGAGCAATAACAATTATTGCTCGTTATTTTCACTCAGAGTTCTACGGTTAATTAAGTGTGATTACAGCCGACGCTTTTCGTAAGCTCCTCATCGTCGAGCACCCCCGATACCGAGTTACGGAACGTTGCACTCGACGAGCGACCTTTGTTGCTACTTTGACAATTTATTCCGAAGTCTCGACGCTTTGTCACCTGATACCTTCAATTAACGAGATCGCCAATTTTACGGTAACGTGATCGTCAATCGCTCACCGGCATCGAGTGACGCCCAACTTATGGCCGGTCTTTTATTTACAAACTCTGAAGCAAATTGTTTATTCTTTCGGAAAAAGATTCTACAACGGAGAGTCGAAACGTGAAATCAAAAGCTTGCACGTAGGTAACAAAGAACACACGTGGCTCACATCGATCGAGACATGAAAATAATAAAAAAAGATTACGTAAACATTTTTTTCCATTTGCTTTTATTCAAGAGTTTCTCTAGTGGCGCGCCATTCTCCTTCTAAGAGACGCACGTTTCTTTAATTTACTCCCACTTGCAAGTTTCTCATCGAGTAAATCGATTCTATTTATTGTTTTTCGTTGTTTTCACATATCCAGCCATATTCTTCCCCATTAATTGGTAAAGGAGGTTCCAAAATTCCATTTCGCCAGGCTTCACCACTTCACTCGGACCTTTATTTAAATAATTTTTTCATTTAGATGCCACCGACGTCTCCTCGCGACACGTACACGAAGCAACGTCTGCCCAACGTAGAATATTTGACAGTGGAATACGTCAAAATGGAGCAAGAGGAGAATACGATAACTCAAGTCAGTGTTCTGAAAGCTGCAGCGGCATCAAGTTGAAATAAGAGGAACGACGATGAAGAAATGTAAATGTAAATATTAATACAGAGAGTCGGATACTGTATGATGCCTAAGAGCCGAAGGGAGGCTTCCTCTTGGGATCATCCTTCCCTCGCTTCTTTCGACCGTTCAAATATTTAATGGATTTGGCTACATCCACTCCCGCGGCTTTGTACATATTCGCGGCGATTTTGGCGCGCGCAGCTTTACTCGCGCATCCGCGGTTATACGCGTGCGCGACACAACGGGGAATTTCGCAGGCGTTCGTTTCGAACAATCATCGGGAAAGGCCCGCTCGTTTGGCTCCAACGCCGAGGGATGCCGATGAAAGTCTTCCGCTTGATTAATTGACAACCGATGTGTATAATGTTATCCATTTCCAGATAGACGAACCAGTGTTTCTGCGATCCTACGATTCTCGAGTATTTTATTAGGGAGTTTCGACCATTTTGACGAATTATGTGTACGTTGGAAAAGTACGTTTCTTACGTAATATGAATATTCAAATCAGAAGATTTAAGATAATATTTAGATTGGAATATTAAAAATATTACAATACCAAGAATTACACGACACTCAAGTATTTTATCGATGAGTTAGTAATTGTTCGACAGAAATATTTTCATGTTCATTCACAAGCCAATCCACGATTTTATTTATATTATATTTTATCAATTTTGAAAAACTAGAGAAATACAAAATTCATTGTAGTTCCCGGAACGTTTATTTTTACTCCATCGTTTTCGACCACGTTCTTTTGTACGTACTGCAAGAGACTTCAATGAATTTCTATAATTTAATACATTCAATTACTGTCATTTCCTCGATTCCAAATTATGTTTCATACGGCAGCGAGCAAGGCGATGTTCAGGGGAACAGGGAGACGGTACAGAATTCGATGGGGGGAGAAAAAAGCAGATCGACCATTAATTAGTTACCAACCGATTCCGATCAACCCCGGATGTGTTCCGCGAGATTTCACGGAGTTAATTAATTCCGCCCGTATAATTAAACTTCCGTTCTGCTGCACACGTGCTCTGTTCGATTCGAATAAATAAGGAGATATTCGAACCCGAAAGCAATTTAACGAATGCAGTCGCGCGTGCAGAGACATTTCACAAAACGAAAGACTCGTTGTATCTACGTTTAACGCGGAACTAAATATATATTAATAATTTATACAAAATACCAAAGTGGTTGGGGGATTTAACAAATTAATTTTTGTAAATGGAATCTTGTATGTTTATTCGTAATAAGAAACCATTATTTTAGACAAAATTCATCGATTTATCATATGTAGTTAACATTCGTGCGCATTATTAAAAAGTATAGTAGATGAAGAAACCGGCAACACTAATTATATATAAAATTATGAATTAACGAATTAAATATTTGTTGCGTCGTTCGATACTTTCTAGGTGTATATCAGAGGATAAATTTTGCGTTGGAGGGTGGATGGGCAGACAGGGAGAAAAAGTGAAGAGAATACCGAAGTCCCGCTTCGCAGGATTTGACGGAATTAATTAACCCCGTGGTATAATTAAAGTCCCGTTTCGCCCGACGGAGAACGCAACTATCCCATGAAAGTTAAACCGACGAAGATCAAATCGTGAATCCTAGTCGCAAACTGTGCATGGTGTTCGCGCAGCCGTGCTGCGAAAGAGCGGAGGAATCGTGCGAAATGAAAATGGAAGAGAAAAGGGAAACAGCCGACCGCGGGTCGTCGAGGGAGGGGGAGGAAGAGGATTTAATGGCTAGAAAGAGAAAAGACTTTAATTAAATTCGACCATTTTCGAACCGGCCCCCCTGCTCCATCGAATTGTCGACGGAAAATCAAAGACCCGTTTACAAAGTTTAATACAGTTCGAGAAACGAAGATTTTAAAGCATTTGTTCTATTGAAAATTCAATTTATTTGTTCTAGGTAAACACGCGCTACTGTACAACAAATCGTTTCGACGCTCTGGCACGGCTAACGTATCGACGACTACGATTGGAAGAAATTGCTTATCGAATTTTCAACAAATATTTTACAAACGAACACACGAAAATAACTCGAATTGCTACGAATTTCCAAATGATTTGCATTACTCTGTTCTTGCTTGGGTCTTTGTTACAATCTCTGGAGTACTACTATTACTTCGCACCTGTTTCCTCGTGTTACAGCCAGACTATCGCTCTGTTCCCTGTTTCTGGTACCATGATGGGGCATTACGGTGTCAAGGGAATTTACTGTCATAGGAAACTTCTGGCTCACGAGCGAACGTTGGATATCTCTATTCTAAACCTACCCAAACACCTCGCCGTGGAAGCGTCTTAGAACTTTGAAACTGGCGAATTTGAATTGACGTTTAACGAGACTCTGTTTTCTGAATTGTACATCTGTCTGTCTGTATTTTTGTATATTTACATTTGAAACATTCTGTACGATTTTGCATGGGCAGTTAATATTAGCACAAGTAAGACAAATTAATATTAGGTCGTTCCATAAGTTCGTGCCGAAGACTGTGTCGAAATTTAATAAAAAAAAACACAGAAATTTTCTAGTAACGGTATAATGACTATCTGAGAGAGGTGAGAAACTATTGCGAAATGAGTTACACTTGAGTGACAGATTATCTTTTCTTGTGACACTTAAGAGCATGTTTCACATATTAATTTGAGAAATAGAAGTATAAATGGCACGAATTTTTACGACGACCTAATATCATTAAAAAATATCATTAAATTTTCTTCTGCTTTATTTCATGGAGTTATCCAGTCATCTTCCGATATTAACAATTACCCAATACTTTCTCGACTCCAAAACGAGACATCCCGCTCAACATCAACCTACTCTTTAATTCCTAAACCATCAAATTTCATTTTAAGAACAATTCTCCTAAAGCAGGTAAAGAAGTGGAACAAAAGGATGGGAGAGCTTCGTGGGAATTCCACGTTCCCCGGATATTTCGCCGATTCTCACGTCGCACCGAGGTTCGCCAGCTATCCGAAGGTGTGACTTACACTTACCGCGATTCGCAATACGTACGCACAGCGTGCTTTATCCAGTGATTCGTCAGCCGTTTGCGTGTTCGCCGTCGCACCCCGTCCGCGAGCATGCGCGAGTCGCGTGTCGTCGTCGGGGTTTCCCAGTCGCGAGGGTTGGCCGTTCAGTTGCGTCCCGACGTCGACGAGGAGTTGGCGCGTCCTTTCGCGGTCACAGACGTCACGCTACGACTCGCGTCTGACCACGACGCCATGTGACCGTCTCGATCTACTTGAATCTGACACCACGATGGATGAACCGTAACCGAGCTCGCTCCAATCGTGTCGCATGCTTATTTGACCGCCAAATGGTTGCGCGAACTAGCGATTGCCGGCGCCAGTATTTTTAAAGTCGGAGCGGGAATCGAAGAATCGAACGTTCGACGTCGAACGATCGAGGCTCGCGCGGCGATCGATCGTGTCGATGATCCGTCGCGTATCGAACGGTGTCGTACGATGATCCCCCGCGTAAAAGGAAAACGAGTGAAGTTCGCTAGTGACTGTCGACTGGCTGTCACGTGTTTGGGATAGAAAAAAGGCCGCGTGCTCGGGGCACGGTTTACGCGCGTGTGCGTGATGTTACTATGTGAGACAATGCGGCGGGGTGTTGGATACTGCAATCTGTTGAGGTGCAAATTCTTCATCCTTCTGGTCCTGGTCGGGTGCAGCGATGGATACCTGAACATCTTTATCAGCCAGTCCCAGGTCATGAAGCTCCTGGGTGAGTTTCTCGACGAGATTTTTCATTATTACTTTAAAAAATGCTATGTATTCCATATCTTCCTAAAGCGAAGACCATAAATTCGTATCTGTCACAGAAGCCTAAAGAGATTTAAAAAGAAAAATGATGTATATTTACAAATATAAAGAAACATGTGTACGTGTATTTCGCTTTGCACGTAAATAAGTCATGCATGCACGTTCCGTTAGTGTTTTCCACATTAAAAAATGTCATGGCGTAGAATACACGTTCTCCAACCTTCAACTAAAGTCTGAAACCGTTCACGTTAATACCTTCGTAGCAAAAAATTCCCAAAGAATACCTCCTTTCCGTTCCCGAGCGACAATGGCCCCTTAACTCGTTCCTTTCCGCGTTGGAGTTAAAAATACACGAGAACTTGGCGGCCCCTTTGACGAAAGTTTTCGCGCGCGTCGTTCGTTAACAGGTCCCGTTACAATTGCAACGCGATGAACGTTTTAGTTGTCAGGGCAGAACTGCGGAAAGGAATGACACGAGATGAGGGAACAATGAACGCGTCGAATTAGAGCTGACCATTGTATCGTCAAAGTGTCAAAATACTCGGGCGAGGAAAATTTTATTGTGCGTTTCATCGGGTGTGAGCAAAGATAAATAACCTTTGATTAATTCATTTTTTTTAACGAGAGTTTGGAATTACATAATGTTATATTTGTGCGTTCGTGTACATTCTCACATATGTCCTGTATTTCTATGTTTCATAAGCGCATGACCATTCGCAGTAGTTACAACACTTTTAGCCATAAACATCAATATGAGCAAAGGATAAAATCGTCTCTAAAGCTAAAATGCGAAAAATGTGTCGACGAAGGAATTTCGAAATTGGCCGAAACACGTATCGTTGGTATTAATGGGCAATACGTCACGGGGCTAAACACAACGGTAAACAATGTTATTTGTACGCGAGTCGGCTTCCGAAAACAACGTTACTCAAGAGATAAACCGATAAATTCGCATCGGTGTATCGTAGATTTTTAATTGGAAGTGTGGCGCAATTGTGCATGACCGGCTGGTAACGAGTCACGGCTGCGTATAATTGCCGAATTAACAATGGCCGTGGTGAACGAGATCGAATTTAATAATGCGCACCTGTGCAAATCACATCGAGTCTCCTCCCCCGTTCGTCCCGTGGTTCTTGATACAGTATTGATCAGCGTTGCGACGAAAAAACCAGAGATAGAAAAAAAAAAAGAAAAGGAACGCCGCGGTCGTTTTCATTAAATGGGGTGCATCTTAAATGGCGACAAAACCGACAAAGCGGTTTATTCTTGGCGACGGAAATAAATCGAGATTAAGGCTGCCACAATTTTGCAGAGTTTCGTCGACTGTACAGAATGTCCGTGTTGTCGTGTACTTGGGTAAAATAATTATATTTTTAATATAAATAATATTGAAATATATTATAATATACTCTTCTAAGTCAACAAACCAAAAACATCCATCGAAATACATCATTCGTTGACTCAAAAATACGCTCTAAACCACACAAATCGTAATTTATAGTAATTAAACGAACGCCTGCCTCGACGATTGTCCAATAATATAACAGAATTGCGAATAACTCACTATCCAAAGTTTCCATTCGCTGTCTGCGCCTCGAATGAAATTCTTAACGCTCCGCGGAACAGGGATCGGAGGGAATAACTGCGCGACGCTTAAAAAACAGCAACCGCGCCAGTTAGAGAGAGAATCCCGGAGCCCACCGGCGTTACCATGATCGTTGCAATTGCTCTAGCAATTTGCGGCGCGAGGCGTCCGTTTTTGGTGGTCAACAGCTATGCACACAGGCACCATTTACGCACCTGCATGTACTTAGTCTCTGTTCCATCCGATATCACTTTACGGCTCCATGATTCATTCGCCTCTATCCGTCTGCATATACAGCTTGGCCGTTCTGTGTGCTCAGCTTGGTAGCCGTCAGTTTTCTGCCAGCAGAAAACGGGGAAAAAAGTGAAATAACTGTATTTACGAGCTAGCAACCGTTCCGTGACTATTCGAAAATCGAGCCAATCGCGGCGCGTCGTCGCGTCCGGAATGGCTCCATCGCTCGTTTCTGGTGTCAATGGTCTTACGCTCGGATATCTACGCGTTTTTCCACGGATTTGCGCTAATAGCGACGTGCCGCTATGCGAAACAGGGGTAGAGCGTAAAAATTGCACGGAACGCGTCCGATTAAAGCGACAGCTGGCTTCTTCTGGGTTTTCCGCGGTGTACTCCCTGGCTTAATGAAGTACTAGTACTTCCAAAAGGGACCTTTTCTCATTGGATCGAGTGTATACTATTATTCAGGTTAGCGGAATAAAAAATGGCGTAGCTGCTGAAATTTAGATCGAATAGGACAGTGCAAATATAGGTATTATATCGTTTTATTACTATACGTTTTATTAATATATGAAGTACACAATTGATAATATTAAATACATTATCGAATCAACCAATTTCTTTATAATGTATGAAAAAATTTGCATCAACATTCCCAGCCTACCATCTTATCGACGTTCAGATGATATCCCCAAAGATTCGATAACAATTTATTCCCGCAACCCGAGACGAAACTTTCCCCCAATTCTTTCACGCCTCATCGACCTTAAGCCTATCGAACCCACCCCCAATCGCGACACCTCGAATTCATCAGTCTTCGACTCGACAAAGGCGCGCCCGCGACGTTTCTCGAGCACAAAAAAACGACGCGGCGCGGAAAAATGCCCGTAGACGATGCAACTCCGAACCGTTAGTCTTCGTCCTCCCCTACGGTTGTCCGCGGCGAAGGGATATCGAGTCGTGAGCCGCGAGGAGCGAAGGGCGAGCCCGGAGCCACCGAGTCGACGGAAAGAATGGTGGCTTTCGAGTCGATTTCTCAGGTGCCTAAGCACCCGTGGAAACCCAACGGACGACGTAATCCTCGTTAGATCTCGAGTGACGGCGGAACGGTGCCACTAAAGGCCCCGCGACCGGGAGAGAAAGGGTTGATCGGGTCCTCGCGCGACCCGATCCACCCGGAGGCGAGTTTAGTCGTCGGGGCTCTTGAAAGTCACTTAACTTAGATTGCACCGACGAAATGACTTTAGTTCTCCCGGAAAACTTCGTTCCGCCGGCGGAGCATTGCTTGAAAGCACCGAAAAAAGGGGTCGCCAACCGGGGGATGGGAAGGAATGCACGAGCGCCGGGAGAGCTTGCCGTTACAAGGAGGGTAGGAGAGGACGAGGGAGCGCGCGAGCCTTGGCCTGGAGCTACCAACCCCTCCGGGGGGGATGAAAATACAAGTACACATTCGGCTGACATCACTCATCGCGCGGATTCAGCACGTATCTCGCGAGAGAAGTTTCGAAAGCTCGTACCTGAGAGCCGACACTGATTGGCCAGACGATTTCTAGAGCGTTGCAACTGGGTAAAGGAACGCTGACCACTTGAAACCTCGAAGTTTAAATTTAAATCGAACTAATATTTAAAGACTGTATGTATGAAATGCAGATTAGCAATTTAACAAACAATTTATGCAAAATCAACAACTTTGTAGCGCGCAAGTCATCCGTATCAGGTCCGCCATGCGAATAATGGAACTCTTCGTGATATCAAAAATTTCGATACTCGCAGCCCGAAAGCCCAGAGAAGCCCCATACGTCAAGTTTCGGGCAAATCTGAAAACTTTTACCGAGCAGCTCTCTTTTTGGCCAGCATTTTGGGATCCCGCCCCGACGGCGGGGTCGCGAAAACTTTTAGAAAATGGCTTTCGCTCGAACTCGCCCGCCCTGTCCGGTGGAACAGCCGTCCGAACACTTTCGAATTACCCGCTCCTGAAATTGATTTTTAATTTGCACCCAGACACGGCGGTGCGTGACGCGCAATCGTTTGCCCCCCCCCCGTCCCCTCCTTCTCCATCCAGCGTGTTTCGCCCCGTCTGGACCGACAAACAGCCAACATTTTCATTCTCGTTCTCTGCCAGGGCTGACTGGTGAAACAACTCTCGCACTATAGTTCGACTTGGACTCCGTCGATGGAAACGACACGTTGAAATCGCCTGCCGTAAGTTTCGTTGCAAATATAGGGTCTGTCGCGAAACGAATGAGGAACACTTGGTGATAGCAATGTGTAATATTCTGTTTTTTCTCGGATATTATTGATAATGGGAGGAAAGGTTGAGTCGTTGATTATTTAGACTGATTTGTGTGGAAACAAATCTTCCCAACTATAATATTTCCCTTGCAAAATAATCTCTTTCCAAGGTAATGTTCAATGAACGTTAATTTTCTTATCCGCGACGATTATTAAAACTCGAATCGATGCGCCATTGTCCACCCTTTGAAGCGGTTACTTAAACGTACGTTCGAGTGAAATTGGGGAAGCGTATTTTGATAAATTTACCGCGCAGATAATAATGCACGGGTCACGAGTGAAAATACCACGAAATATTCCACTATGCGTACCTCTATTAAATTGAACCCAGTATGATTAGACCGCATGAAAGCTTATTCAAACGAGCGGGCAAGGTACTTTATTGTGCTTTAATGCGTTCCGCTCGTGTTGGAGAATTATCAGCTATATGGACGGGCATTCTTCCTTCTCGGTGCACATTACGGTGTACTAATGTGCGCGGAAGAGATTAGGCGAGATAAAGAATCAATTTTAACAGTTATTTACTCGTGAAAAGTCTGCTAATTTTTTCTTCATCCTCTGTGAGGTTTTATATTGTACATTTAAAAGCCGTTAACATTTACCATAGCAGTTACATTTACCCGTTGCCATGTATTCCATGGTGCCTTATAAATAATTTAATACGACATAGTGTTATATTATCATTGGATATATTGGATATATCTCGTTATTGGATATATTGTAATCCCGTGGACAGTGCGTATCACACAAATATTTGAACCGCAGAGATACCATGTGCCACAAGCGAAACCTAATATATATTGTTAAATATCGATTCAAATATTTGTCGTATGCGCGAACGATCGAACACAGGGCTAATATTTTATGGCGCACCGTCCGCATACGATATTTCATTGAAATCAGTGCGTAACACTTCACGTGGTTCCCTTTTCGCCGTCCCCCTTAACTCACGCTAATCGAGATAAATGTCTACCGATAGGACCAACGACCGCGCCAAATATTTTAGCAGACCAATTGAAGGGTGGATCCCGTTGCAGCGTCTAGGTGCTCCACTGCATTTAGACCTATTTTCTTATGGAGAACCCGATACATTCGAAAATTGCATCGCCGCGTCAAGTTTCCCCCAAAAATCTGGTCTAATCAATTCGGCGATGTTCTTGGAAGGGTCGACGAACGTCAGATCGATCGTAAAGATTGCGCTTCGACGGCCGCGGAACACGTTGCACGTTCGACGACGTAGACGTCTTCCGGTGGGATCATTTATCACCCCGCCTCGTTGTAAAAATATTGACAAAAAAAACCCTTGGCACGTCGGGATGAGCCGATGCGTGCGCCCAGGACACCACAGGGCGCGCCGTTTCGGCCCTATCAATTTCCACGAGCACACAGCCTGCAAGGAGCGTTAGCCAAATTGCAGCAGTTTGCCGACGGGTAGATCCGACCAGACGATAACGTAAACCGCCATGGTTTATGGCTGAGCGATCTCCCGGCGTCTCGTGTTTGTGTACACGGTCGGATGCGTGCGAACGCGCGTTTGTACCTGTGGATTCACATATTCCCAACGATATGTGCATAAATACACGGGGCACACGCAGACGCCAGTGCAAATACATTACGTATTGATACAGGCAACGAGAGCGGGACTCGGCCGGTGCGAGTCAACTGACACGCGTACGACGTAAATAAACTACGAGCAGCTCGGCGAAAGATTGAAATTTCGTTTCTTAATCGGCGGACGAGCGAGTATCGGGGAGGTCGGCTGCGAAAGTTGCAGGGAATTCGGTGTTGAATTGTCGCAGGAGACGACAAATCGACTGGACTGGCGTATTCAGAGCCCGATGTTTTTTTTATTTCAGAGTAAATTCTTGTATTCTGAGCTAGCTATCTTTATTCTAGAACAAATTCGTCTATTATCATCTATTATCAATTGCATTTTTCTATTCCAGAGTAGATTCCTCTATTATGATTCAGATTCCTACTACACTCCTGGGTAGATTCTACTATTCTAAGCTAGATTTCTTTACAAGAAATATATATAAAAATGTTAGTTGCATAAATCTCACCCCACATATTTTGGCTAATTCATCCCGTGACAAGAAAATTATTTCGTAAAATTTCGATTTAATACTCCGAACATGAGCCCTGCCAAAATCGAAACATAAATTAAATATTCGATCGTCTTACTTTTTATTCAATAATTTTTTCACTCTCAAGTGTTACCCTTTGACTCATCGTATATTCCCTTTTACTACAAAGTGTATACCATACGCGTACTTCACTGCAATGAAATGTAAATTACTAAAACCGGTTAATTACTATACCCGTTTTCTATCGAATCAACTTACTCTATGCTCGAGCTAAAGTTAGCGGCTGCTACCGGTTGAAGAGTCCTCGTGACGTGGACATTGACGTTCAAGCGAGTGCCGCGTATATATCGCGGAAAATTGCGATGGCTATGAATTCAAAAATGAGTGACATAAAATAAGCGAATTTCCTGGTAATGCACCGTGAACCGTGCTCCGGATGAAAGGGGGACAAATTACGCGTGTCGGGCGGTGGGGTATGCATTCATTTTTGCGGTAAAACGATTTCCAGATAATGCAGTTTTTCGATGAAAGTCGGCTCCTGTAACGTTGTTGGACACGCGGTTAAGCAAATGACGTTAACCGTGGAAAAAGGAAGCATCAATGAGTTTTCGATAAACGTCCCGTGTTTATCGAGTTTATTTAATCGCGAAACACACTTTAAAATTGTAAAGTTAATGGAGTAGATTGTGTTTAGTTACTTGAAAGCGGGATTGGTAGCGGCGTAGATACTCGAAAGCCGGGTTGGTAGCGATCCTGTCGTTGCAAAGCGATTTTTACCTCGACCCGAAGCCGAGAAAATCTTGTTGCAAGGTCGAGTTCTTCCCCGGGGTTAAGAATAATCTACTAAAGGCCCAGACAGTCTAACGCGCAATTCTCTGCGCGTGTGAGCCGACTCTAGATTGGGGTTTATAGTACAAACGCTCGGAACGTGCTATTTTCTAGGAAAATGCTCTGCTCTTAATTGCTTTAAGCGAGTAATCGAGTTAGGGATTAAAGCTCTAGAAAACGGTTCGTTTTCGCGAACTTTGGCGTGTCTGGCAAACGCATAGCTTTCGATTAGCATCCTAATATCCCGAACTAACAAGTTGGAACTTTTATTTCCTTTTCATTCTTCGTGAAGCTGGTACAGTAATTCCTGGATATAATGACACGAATCATAGCTGCCACTGTTTATTTTTAATTATCGCGAGCTACCCGTCGACTCGCTTGGCTGGCGACTGAATAAATGAAACTCGATCGGCTACCAAGTAAACAGCGTTCGATTAAAATGTTTATATTTCTGAATTTATCTTAATGAGAGTATCACCGTACATCCGTTAAAGAAAACCAACGATTCGCGATTCTCCATTCGCGATCCCGAAGATAGGAGTTACTGCGCCCGTCTCGATTTGAATTTTTCGTTTGATAAATACATTTGTTTTACGACGCCCGGGCCGATTTACTATCAGACGTTATTTCTCCATTATCGCGCGCCGCCGGACGCGGCACGGAAAGAATTAATACGACAGCGCGCGGTCGTTATTTATCGCGATTCCGTCGCGCAATAAATAACGACCATCGAACGACGCGCGGGCTGCGCTGAGCCTTTCATTGTCCAGCGTTCCGCAAGACTGGAAAAATCTCGTCGGGGGAGGAGTGTGTAAAAAATTTAACAATGAAACACTTGAAATCTCCGTCCTGACGTGAAACGCGCGACGACCGGATGTCCGACTGGGACTCAAGGAGTTTCGGGATACATAAAATCCGCGTGATCGATGGGAACGAGCATGGCACTCGATTGGTCCCAAATTTTTAGACGAGGTTTGAGAATTCCGGTATTTGAATATTTGACTCTTGGCTATCGTGATAGTATTCCGGTGCTTGGCTTTACTTTAATGGTATTAGATTCACCATTTGCACAAGCTCGTCGGTTGGCGCCACAGAAAATGCACAGGGACGAATTATGGGGTGGGTTCCACGGAGGCTCTTCGATTTACTTCGTTGAAAATCGGTAGAGAGAAGTGAATATTGATTTTTGATGTTCTATATTTTTTAATTAATTTATGGTAAGACTTTGGATGTCTAAGCAATTCGAACCTATTCTCACCTATTCGAATACGTATTGGACGTCTGCCTAATAGGATACTTAACTATTTGAATACTCTTTGAACATTCATCTATTCGAATACTCATCGAGCACATACCCATCCGAATGCTTCTCGAATATGTACCTAATCGAATACCTGCCAATTCAAATATTTACCTACTCGAATACCTGTTCGAATACTTATCGAATAGAAACCAATCGACAAGTAGTCCCTTGCCCAATACGAGCAAACACGATCGCCCACCAGTTTCCCGGCGAATCCCTGTATATTTACACGTGTACCCCAGCGTCGTCGTTTGCACGTGATTTACGCAACACTCGCGCGAGCCCGGGAGACGCGTAAAAATTCATCCCGCGGCGACCGCGCTCGGATATCGCCGATGGAGCGGGTTAAGCCTCGGCCGCGATCGTCTGTTTGCACGGCAAATTAATATATGTTCATCAGCCGCTTCTCTGTTTGCCAGGACAATTTCGTTGGCCGATGTGCAAACCGGTTGTGTTTGGAAAGTCCCGACCGCGGTTTTGGGGAATATCGCTCGACGAAACGAGAATAATATTAATCCTCTGACGAATATAAAATGTATCGCGTCCAGCGACGAAACGCGAAAATCGGCCAAGTTATATTTCCCACCGTTTTCCCAAAGTTGTTATTTGCTCTCTTGGACCGCGTGGATTTTATTATGCAAATTTCTCGTCGGGACGCGTTTCGGGAACGAAATTTATTCCTATGTTGGACGTTCATTAATCAGCACCCCCCCCTTTTTTTTTTATTGAAATTGTTCACCTCTTTTCTGTACGAAGCATCCTAATTCTTTGTCAGCATGGCAAATAATGTTAATTATAGTTGAGTGTAAATTAAGTAAAATAGAAGACAATAACGTACGAGACACTAAAAATTCAATAATAATAATAATAGAATGTATATATAAAAATTTGATGTGCCATATTGAATAAAAACGGTATAAGCAGAGGGTTGACTATAGTCAGGTTGTTAACGTCACTTGAAGTACACTTTCGCAGAGGTTAAAATTTACATGAATTTTCGGGTTGTCGAGCTGTCCTCTTCGTTAGACCATGTAAAATTGTTGGAGCATGATAGGACGTCTGCAGAGTGCAACCTGGAGAAC